>NW_016803844.1:323635-338238 GCF_001698545.2 Rhinopithecus bieti
ACCCGCCTCGGCCTCCCAAAGTGCTGGGATTACAGGCTTGAGCCACCGCGCCCGGCCCTACTTTATTTTTAACTATGTTCTATTTTTAGTTCTTATTGTAGAAAGAAGCTTTCAATTTACTGCGTTTTCTATTTGCTAATACAAATGCTATTGATATTTTTATGTTGACCTTTCAGTCAACCACTTTGCAAAAACTCATTTATTATTTCTATGAATTTACTTACAGATTTCTCTTTACTCTTCTAGGTAGTCAATTCTATCATTCACAAATAAAAATAGTTTTAATCTCTTCCCTTTTCATTCATTTTCTTTTTCTTGTTTCATTTCGTTGACAAGAAATACTAATACAAAGTTGAAAAGAAAGGTTGACTAGACACCCTTGAGTTCTTCCTGACTTTGATAGACATGTTTCTAAAGTCTCACTGTTAAGTATGGTAATTACTGAAGATATATCATAGATACATTTGGAAAATATTCTCCATCCTTATTTTATAATATTTGTAATCAAGAATTGTTATTGGATTTCATCAAATGCTTTGTCTGCATCTTTTGAAGATCGATCTGATTTTGTTAATCTATTAGCTTATGTATAATAGATTTCTAGATAATAAAGGATCTTCATATTCCTGACCATGGCCTTGGTTTAATTTTTACTGCTGGAATCAGCTTATTTGGGGTGTTAACTTTTAAATGTGAACATTTATGCATAAATAAATGATCTAAAATGTTAGTTTCTATGCTGTTCTGGCAAAATTCTACTATGCCAAAACATGAGCAAAGTAAGTTTTCTCTTTTGTACTCCCTGAAACTATTTGTATAACATAAAATTATCTGTTCTTGAAAATTTTTTGAAAAATTGTCATCAAAATCAACTGGGCCTGTTAACTTCTTTTTGAGATGGAGTGTCGCTCTGTCACCCAGGCTGGAGTGCAGTGGCATGATCTCAGCTCACTGCAACCTCCGCCTCCTGGGTTCAAGCAATTCTCCTGCCTCAGCCTCTTGAGTAACTGGGATTACAAGCATGCACCACCACGCCTGGCTAATTTTGTGTATTTTTAGTACAGATGGGGTTTCACCATGTTGGTCAGGCCGGTCTCAAACTCCTGACCTCATGATCCGCCTGCTTCGGCCTCCCAGAGTGCTGGGATTACACTGCGCCTGGACCTGTTTACTTTTTAAAAGAGAAAACTTTGACTTCTCATTAAACATCTATATTAATTAAAATTTAATCAGGTTTTCTACTTCCTTTTGCATCCTTAATAGTTTATATTTTTCTTTAAAAAAATAGTAATTTCCCCTAAATTTTCAAACTTACTGACACAAACTTGCTCATATTTTCTTGTTTGTAAGATAATATTATAACTATGGATATGTCCTTTTTTGTTCCTAATAGCATAATGGTTAAGAGCACAGGTTCTGGAGTCAGACTGTCTGAAGTCAAAGCCTGGCCCTACTATTTACCAATGTTGTGGCCTTGACAAAATTACCTAACTATGCTTCATTTTATAATAATAGTTTAGCTTAGTTTTAAACACAAATCAGTAGTTACTGTTCCTCCTCAGTAAATGGAAGCTCTTGCTCCTTCTCCTTCTAGCCTCCCTTCCTTTTTGCTGAGGTAAAGTCTGCTGCTAGTCTGATGTCTACTCATTTGTGAGAATCTTCTCTCATTGATAGCTGTTAAGATTCATTCCTTATCCTTGATACTCTGCAGTTTCACCATCATGTATCTACTTATGAATTTATTTTCATCCATTCTTATTGGTACTTACAGCACAATTTCAATCCAAAGACTCATGTCCTTCCTCAATTTCAGTACATTTCTCAATGATCATCTTTTAGAATACTGATTCTTGGCCAGGCACGGTAGCTCACACCGGTAATCCCAGCACTTTGGGAGGCTGAGGCAGGTGCATCACTTGAGCCCAGGAGTTCAAGATCAGCCTAGCCAACATGGTGAAATTTGTCTCTACTAAAAATACAAAAATTAGCTGGGCATAGTGGCGGGAGCCTGAAATTTCAGCTACTCAGGAAGCTGAGGAAGGAGAATCACCTGAACCTGGGAGATGGAGGTTGTAGTGAGCCAAGATCATGCCACTGCACTCCAGCCTGAGCAACAGAGTAAAACTCTGTCAAAAGAGAGAGAGTGAGAGAGAGAGAGAGAAAGAAAGAGAAAGAGAAAGAGAGAGAGAGAAAGAGAGAGAGAGAAAGAGAGAGAGAGAGAGAGAGAGAAAGAAAGAAAGAAAGAAAGATTCTTCACCATTCCATTCCCTCCATTTTATTCTTCTGGAATTCCTATTAAAGAATATTCTGGAGTCTTTTAATCTATTCTCCATTTTTCTTAGCTTTTCTTCACCAACCCCCCAATGTTTTTCATTTTACCAGAATTGTTTCATAATTTCTTGCCCCTTTAAACAAAATCATTCTTTAATCTATCTCATTGAGCATTCTAAAGATATTTATGTTAATGTCTTCCTCAGACTACTCCATCGGACAGACTTATGTTTGGATTGTTGCTTTTTTAACTGTGTTACTGAACTTTTTACTTCTTTTGGAAATCTGGTTTGCAGATTCCCTTTAAATGAGTGGATATCTGCTCCCCTTCCCTGTCTCTCTCCCTCTGTCTTATTATTATGTATCTTGTAAAGAGGGTGTACATCCAAGTGTTCACACATTAGAATTTATAAAATAAATTCATGGCAGGGTGTGGTGGCTCATGCCTGTAATCCCAGCACTTTGGGAGGCCAAGACAGGAGAATCACTTGAGGTCAGGAATTTGACACCAGCCTGATTAATATGGTGAAACCCCATCTCTACTAAAAATACAAAAATTAGCTGGGCCTGGTGATGTGCACCTGTAATTTCAGCTACTCAGGAGGGCGAGATGGAAGAATTGCCCAAAATGGGAGGCAGAGGTTGCAGTGAGCCAAAACTACAATACTGCACTCCAGCCCGGGTGACAGAGAAAGACTCCATCTCAAAAAATAAAATACAAAATAAAATAAATTTATACCAACAGAAATACTTTTTAACAGGTTATATATTATATCTCTGCAAATTTTATGCCAAAAAGAAGTATTTTATTACAAAAGAAAAAGTGTGAAAACCACTGTAGTCGACTCAAATCTAGAGCCCCAGAGAACACAAACTTTCCTGCAAGAACTCTAAGAATGCTCTAGTTAGGGTTTAGGTGCATTCCAGCTACTGGGACAAGCGGAAGGTTTCTCCCACCTGGTCTCACTACCTCACGAGTAGAGAGCATGCCAACATTGAGCTGTTGTAGGTCTGCACTAAACAAGGTCTAACAGTAGAAGCCAGAGACTTCAATGAGGCCAATCTCATGCTTGTCTCATTTATTAGCATAGCATTCCCTCCCTTTCAAGTTTGTCTTTAGGACTATGCTTTCTTGGCTCTGACTCCAATTAGACTTATTCTCATTCTATCTTGACTCTATCTTTAAGCTATCAATCTTCCACCTTAACCTAGACAGGCAAAGGGCATGCTCACAGCTAACACATGCTCCAATCCAGCTCATTCTACACACCAGGATTTGAGACCAAAGCCCAACAGCAACAAACTGGGTACTTTTGCCCAAACTGTTTCCTCTGCTCTTCTCTCTTTAGAACCTATAGTAGCAATTGTGAAATAATAATAGTTGGATGTTAGGGATTTAGGGTCAAATGTTCTGGTTTTCTTTCCATCTATCCAACAGAAATCTTAATACTAATATATATTTACCTTGGAAATAGTGCCAAAATTAACCCACAATTCCCTGACTTGTCACTTTCTCCATCAGACACACAGCAGAGTCCCTGAGGGCCACTTCATCCAGACCCTTTCCAAATCTTAAAGATTTGGACTCCCCCTACTCCATGCTGCAGGGTCTTGGCAGGGCCACCACAGTGAAGGGATCACAGACAGTTTCCAGGGCACCCTGCCATTCAGTTTCTCATTCTCAGATCACGGGGTTGCAAGACATCTCCAGCCCTTTTCCAATGTCCTCAATTATTCGTCAAATGAACATAACTAAATAAGTTACTTTTGCAAAATTATCTGGGATTTTGTTAATATTATCCTATGATGGTCGCCATTCCCCGGTCTTCTCTGGACTCCAACAATCCTCTTTTTCCTGGAGTACCCACAAGGAATACATACCTCTGTAACCACATTACCAAAAACTTCCTACATTCTCCAAAATGTTAAAAGTTTGGGGGAGACTACAGTGTCCCCAAAGACTGCTCCTGCTTCACCAACTTTATCTTACATGGAAACCAAAAACACACTGCTGAACCACACCAACAACATCGAGCAAGCCCAAGGTGTAGAAAGTGGTCCAAGACATGGTCTCTGAGAAGCAAGTTACTTATCCTCTCTGAACCCCAAACTCATTGTCCATAAACAGGGGTGATGACATCTGCCTCTTTGTGGTCATTGTGAGGATTAAGTGAAATGATTAATAGAAGGTGCTTAGTAGTGAGGCTAAAGCTGAGAAGGTGCTCAGAAAATGGTATTAGTCTCATTCTACCCACAATTTGAGGTCCTTTGTCCATATAGTAGAATGGGAGACAGAACAGTTCTTAAAGTAGAGTTACCTGTTTGTGGTGGAGAGAACATTTAGCCAGCCAGTATTGAGCACTTCTATACCAATGTGAGTGGGGCTATGCAAACCTACCCACAAAGTCCAAGGAAACTGAGAGGCCAAAGAAAGAGACTCACATATCCAGTTTCTCAGGAAACACACACACACACACACACACACACACACACACACACATTTAATGGGAACTTATAAACAGAAGCTATGTCTGTGTCTTAGGGGGTGGTGAGACAAAATGGTGCACCCCGGGTCATTACCCATCAGACCCAGAGCTCTTATAGGATAGGGGAGGAATGTATAGGACAGTTGCTCAAAGGCAGGATTTATATTAAGTACAATAACATCAAGGTCGTTTTGACTTAAGGGCAGGATTTACAGTAAGAACACGAACAATAGATAAAATCTTAGAGGCCTTCCCAGATCTGGGGTCAATCAGAAGTCAACATGGTAGATTAGCATCCAAGATGGAGTTCCTTTATCCTTCACAACTTCCTAGAGGTCAATCACTCCTGTAAGCACTCTGTGTAAGGTTATTATTCCCCACCTTATTGATGATGTCACGGAGGCATAGATTGACTAATAAAAAGCCACCCACCTAAAAACTGCAGAGACAAGTCAAGGTAAAGAGGATGGGATGCAGATGTCAGAGTAAATAGAACTATGTGCAGCCAGGCGCGGTGGCTCAAGCCTGTAAACCTAGCACTTTGGGAGGCCGAGACGGGCGGATCACGAGGTCAGGAGATCGAGACCATCCTGGCTAACCCGGTGAAACCCCATCTCTACTAAAAAAAATACAAAAACACTAGCCGGGCGAGGTGGCGGTGCCTGTAGTCCCAGCTACTCAGGAGGCTGAGGCAGGAGAATGGCGGGAGCCCGGGAAGCGGAGCTTGCAGTGAGCTGAGATCCGGCCACTGCACTCCAGCCTGGGCGACAGAGCGAGACTCTGTCTCAAAAAATAAAATAAAATAAAATAAATGAAATCATTAAAAAAAAAAAAGAACTATGTGCAAAACATTTAAAAAGTGCAGATATACAAGGCACTGAGGTTCTTTGTGGGGAAGAGAGGGATCAGGTGTGGGAAGTGGCCCAAATTATATGGGACTGTTACAGGAGATTTAGATATTTGGGTTAAAACTTAAGCATTGTGAGAACATATGTAGACATGAACAGGCAGCTGGGAACATGTACACAGGCATTCATATAGGTACAATCTGATCGGAGCTTAAATGATGGACCAACAGTTTAGTTTTGAGTAATTCTGGACTAAATTTATTATAACTGTAAGAGATAAGGGATAATCTTTACCATATTTAGACTGAAAAAAAAAGCAAGTTTTTTCAGACCATCTAAAATGTTCACAATATAATAAGTTATGGAAAACTCATGAAGTTATCTATGAGTATTATAGAAAGATCTCTAGAAGTTGTGTTCCTGAACTTTAAGAGTTACTTCCTAAATTTTCTTTTCTTCCTATAATGCAAAGGAACCATTGATATCATTTAAAATTGTGGGGTTTTATTTCTGTATGATTTGAATGCTGGCTTCAAACTAAATGTCCATCTCTTTTCCTACTACCCAATTCAATCCCTTGCAAGCTAAATACCATCATACCAAGGGCAAAGCCAAATCAGCAATAGAACAGGGCAGACTCGGGGGCTGAGTTGAAACTGGCCCTGACAGGTGATTGTGATGGGAAGAAGTGCATTCAAGGAAGCAAAACATTATCCAAAGTGCCAGGCAATAGACAATAGTTGTGGTCCAGTAGGGCTGTCAGTGTAATCACCATTTGGGTTCTTCCTGACTGCTGCACAGACAAAACCAATTCACTGAGAAAGAGGCATTGCAGCAGAGAAAGAGTTTAATTGATGTGAGGCTGGCCACACACAAGACAGAGTTATCACTCAAATCGCAAATCAGTCTCCCCAAAGGCTTGGAGGTTAGAGTTTTTATGGACAATGTGGTGGGCTAGGGAATGTGTGCTGCTGATTGGTTGGGGAATGAAGTCACAGGAGTGTGGAAAAAGTCCTTGTCAAGTGATTCCTCACCATTGGGTGAGGCTACAGGACTGGTTGAGTCATGAGTTACACGTCCACGCAGGGTCAGTCAGTTGCCAAAAAGTCTAAAAAAGTCTCAAAAGACCAATCTTAGATTCTACAATGATGTTATCCATAGGAGCAATTGGGGAAGTCACAAATCTTGCGACCTCTGGCCTCATGACTCCTGAGCAGTAAAGGATTATAGATACTATATCTATGTCTCAGCAGAATTCAGACACCTCACATAATTCTAACCTTGTGGCCTCTCAGTTTTCCAAAGACATTTTAGTTTGGGGAGGGGCTGTTATAATCCTTGCTTTAAGGACAAACTATAGACTAAATTCCTCCCAAAGTTAGTTTGGCATATGCTCAGGAATGACCGAGGACAGCTTAGCAGTCAGAAGCAAGATGGGGTCAACCATGTCAGATTTCTCTGATGTAATTTTGCAAAGGTGGTTTCATTAGCATCAGGATGCCTCACCAGACAGACCTGACATGGAGTCTAGGTGCCCCAACAGGAGATAGAGCAGAGCTACAGGGGGCTCAGGAGGGGGTGGCACTTGGCAATCTAGACAGGCATTGAGCATAAGTCTGTCCTCACACAGCACAAGAGTGCAATGTCTCAGAGTAAAGGCTGCATTCTCATCTCAGCAAGGGGCTCCATACTGAAAAGCACAGTCATGATTAGAAAAGTATTCAACCTTTTTGAACCTCAGTTTATACAATGAAAAGTGGAGATGTCAGTAATATATACTTTACAGCATATCTGTGAAGATTAAATAGGATGACATATGCAAAGTGTAGTGCCCAGCACATAGTAAGTACCTCATAAATGTTAACTACTGTCTTTTTCATTGTTATTTTAAATCAGAGCTTCTGTCACCTGCCTGTGCTCAGTAAAAGGCTCCAGGCACTAGAAAGGAAACTGGCAGGATCAGGAAAGGACCCGTTGTGGAGAAAATAGGGCCCTGGGTGACCTTGGTGAGGAGTCAGGCACATGGGAACAAGATGGAACACAAATACAGGGACTGGATGAGAAACAAGGGCAGAGTCTCAGAAGGTCAGTTTTCATAGCTGGAGTGCAAAGTCTAAGTCAGACTCAAAGCCAATCCAGCAGAAACAGTGACTTGTCTCTGAGCCTCAGGGTCTGGGGTGGAGCTCCTTAAGGTATCTAAGGTGGGGTTTAGTCCTAGAGACTAAGACAGGGCTGGGCTCGCAGGGGGTGGGGAACAGCTAGAGAAGACAATAGAGGGGAGAGATCAAAGCTCTGGGGGATCCTGAGCAAGACACGTACACTGTCTAGGCTGCTGCTTCCTCTCCTGCACAATGCACTCATTGTGCAACTGGACTCGATTATCCATGATTGATGGAACAATGGGTGTTCATTGTTTTTTTCCCCCTGGGGACACATGTCATAGGATTGCAGATTGAGTTTTACAATAATGAAGCAACCTCGAAAATGTGGTTACACCAGACCTCTGTTCTCCAAAAAAATGTTATGTCTTACAGACATTAAACATTCATGAGTGGACATCAGAAATTCATTTTAAAGTGTGTATTTACTTGACTCCATGCCCATAAGAAAGCCTGCAACTTGCTCACAGTGAAAAGGTTTGAGGAGTTCCAAGGACACTGACAATTTCTCCTAGAAGGGCCTGTGTCTTTAAAAGAAGGCTGTGTAAACAGCCCCAGGCAAAGGCTCCAGAACCACAAGGCTTTCCTCACGAAGTGTCAGCCTGGTTATGTCAAGTCCCCAAGAAAGACTTCAGCATAATTTTCTCTGGCATGATGCTTTTCCATTCCAGTGCCAAAGATAGCCTTGGGTTTAGGCTTAGGAGAGAGCATGCAACTGGTTTAGGGCCCAAGAAGAATATATGATTACAAAAACCACTCCCTTACACCTTTTAATTTTTTACAATTCCCCAGAACAAATATATAGTGGTTTTCTGGCTTTTAGCAAGAAACCTGGTGCCCCTAAGCTATCCTGGCACAGCCTTTGAAAATTTTTAAGATGAGTTGAAGTCAAGGAAAAACTGATCTGGGTAATTACAAGGCACATAAACAAAAGATCACTTACCAAAATGACTTGAAACCCTTTAACAAAACCATTGTAAATTGTTCTTTGGGGAGAATAAAACAATAAAATATTATAGCAAGTGAATGCTTTATTGCATTAAAAGCAGTCTCAGAGTCGTGAACTTTCCCAATTCTACTTCAATAATTTCTTATAATCTTTATTATTTTTAGCTTAACAAAGGCCCTGAGAAGCCAGTCTTCAAAACAATGATCCTTATTACAGTGTAGGGGCAGTGACATAATGCAGCAAAATGGTACCCAATACAAAATCCAATGACAGCCCCCTCTTTGATGTATACTATGTACACACACACACACACACACACACACACACACACGACACAGCCTCCCCTACTTTCTTCATTGAGCTGAGTACATTGCTTTGGCTAACAGGGGCAAGTTTTTGAGCAGGAAGGGAGTGTTTGGTCTTTGTGGAGCCCAGGAAGAGGCTATCACGTGGCAAGAGAGACAAGCAAGCGGGCATTGCCAGGAGCCAGAGAACACATTCCCATACCCTATCAGGAAAAGGAGACACCTACAAAAGGCTGTCAGCCCCACCCACTGTGAGGACCCCATCCAGGAAACTTACAAAAATCAACCTTTAGATCCAACATTGCCCTGAGTCACCACTGGCTTTCAATCTACCATTGGGTGGACTAAAGCCAACACAAAATTTAGAAGGGTGAGGCCAAGGTGAATCTCATTTATGACTACTATGGAGAGAAGCCTGCTCAAGTCATAAATATCTTCATCTAAGTCAGATAGGAAAATCATCAGTAGCAGAAATATTAAACTGGGTTTGGAAGGTTTGCAAGGGGGGCAGTAAAACTAGCATTCATGAAACTCACTATGAGCCATAGATTGTGCCGGTCCTTCCCATGGCTATATTATTTAATATTTATTCTATAGGTTTGTTAATTAACCCTGAGTGAGAGACTGGATCAGTGTATTCCATTAGAAAAGTACAAAAAAGAACAGATTTCATCAACGGTAGGCTAACCCCAACGCCTGCTCAGAAAATGCCAACCCAATAAACATTTTGGCACAGTGAAATCATGTGCCAAAATCCCCTCTATCTGGGTTGTAAGGATTCTCCATCAGCCTTTTTGGGGGTGAGAAAACTAAATACAGGAAGTCAGAGCATGCCCAGAGTCAAGGAAGTACTAACACCGTCAAATTGAGGAACCAGACTTCCTAGATGAAATTACAACAATTGCTTACATTCGCATTGCGAAATTTTATTCATTCAATAAATATTTACCGAGCTGGACAGAAAAGAGAGCAAGACATTCTCCCACTCCTCCCAGAGCTAACAGCTTGATGTGAAATGTCACACACAAACAAGGGACAACTGCAATGTTGTGCATAGAGGAAGGAGAGGCTGATGGGAAGGAACACTGGAGAGTGCCCAACCCAGACTTCCCAAGGGGCTCCTGTGAACTTCCAAGAACCTTTCTAGCAGCAGGCATCATTGTCAATTTTACTGATGAGGAAACCAATAAGTAGAGAGGCTACGTGCCTTGCCTAAGTCAAATACATACATTTAGAAGGGGAATCCTGATCATATTACACCATACAGCATCTAGGCATGAAATTTTTTATCCCTAAAGCAATAATTTATTGAACAGGACACAGAAGACTGGAAAGGGCTGGAGTTTTCAAAGTCCCTAACTTAATCTCAGGGACTAGTTTTAGAACTGAAAGAATTTGATTCAACAATTTTAAGTCTCTGTTTCAGTCTTACCTTTTAGCCCCACAAAATTATGAGTCTGGAGCAAATTCCCTTTGGAGAAACCACTGGGGACTCTACCTCTGTACCCAAGGATCTTTTCTATTCATAGAAACTACAGCTGACCCTTAACATTCACGAAGACTGACATCATGAGAAATTTTGAATGCTCATATTTTCAAATACCTCTGCAGCAAATAACTCTTTATAAAATGCAGTATTTTATTCCCTGCTTTATTTAAGAAACATTTTATTGCAAGCCTGCTACATAAGCCAGGCAATAAAATATAATCAAACAATTTAAGTGACCTCTTTGGAGCAGAAAACAAGACAGCTGGGTTGAGATTAAATACCAAGTAGTCAGCTGGGTTCATTCACCAGGGAAGTGACTCATCTCAGTGTATCAGCATCACTACACGTGCATTCAAATCCCTGGTTGAGCAAAATTATAAGTACTACAGTTCATGGATTTTAGGTCATTGGCATGTAATTGAGACCACAGTGTTAAATCTATAAATGTCGCAAGTTTGTACACTCAGTACTGAAGGTTTGAATTCTAGTGCTGTATAGCTGTGTGGCACTGGATTGATCACTGAACCTCTCTGTGCTTTGGTTTACCCATCAGAAAAACTAGAGTTAAAGTAGATGATCTCTAAGATTTCTCCTGGCTCTAAATACTGATTCGACTTTGTATAAATGCAGATTTGAAGTTGTGAATTTTAATCTTAATCACAACTTGTAATCTTTTAATCTTGTTAAAGTAATATACACATTATCACCTCAACTCATTTTCATAAAAATAAATTTTTTTATTTTCAGGAAATAGCCTGTTAAACTTTGTCTCTATTATACAATTATAAAATCTAGAAAGCAACTGCTTATGATTGTATATAATAGAGCAGCAACAGCTGCAGCAGCCATAGCCAATTGAGCAAATAAACACCACTCTTTCTATAAAACCGAGTAGCCAAAATATATATTTTTATAATCAAACTGGACTAGGGCTTCATGGAGTGCAAGTTGCTTGATTCTTCAATCTATAGAAACTTAAAAACTAGTTTAAAATATCCTGGCCTTTTGACCATGGTATAATCATATATCTCTCTTACTACTTATAATTGCTTTTAAGTGTGTGAGTGAAATCTAATTCTAGATCATCACTGCCCAAAGTAGTCCCATGATTACTGTTGCAGGCTTGCTACTCACTGCTCTATGGTACCTTTCCCAAACTTGCATAATGGTGGTGATAAAACTGCTGCTAATGATTAATACTCACTGGCTGCTCACAACATGTCTACAAAACCATATGTGCAGCGCAAGCCTTCCAGCATCATGGACTCAGAGACAATATGTTTCACATAGCAGGACAGTCAACTACAAATGCTGCGATCACATTCAAAGGTTACTGTAAAGCGTTGGTGGAAAATCGGGCTTTCTGTGAACTAGATGCAGCTCACAGATGTGGGCTTTGCAATTTTTTTTTTTTTTTTTTTACTTCATTGCCAACATTTACAAAATGAGATATTAAACATTTTTTAAAATCTGGATTTGAATCGTAAGATATGGCAACAATAACACCATGATTTTACATGCTAACAATTGACCAGAAATGGCTAGCCCCTTAGATGGGCTTCCTCAGCTCCTCACTTTAAAACTTTGACTATTATTAGATGCCTCCTATAAGTGGAATCATCATGCACTATTTGTCCTTCTGTTGGCTTATTTCACTCAGCATAATGTCCTCACAGCTCATTCATGATGTCTACTATTAAAGAATTTTCTTCTTTTTTAAGGCTGAATAGTGTTCCATTGTACACGTATAGGCCACATTTTCTTTATCCCTTTATTTGTTGATGAACACATTATCATCATTGTGAATAGTGCAGCAATGAACATAGGAGTGCTAATCTCTCTTCAAGATGCTGCTTTTGATTCTTTTGAATAAACACCCAAAACTGGGATTAGCTGAATTATACGGTAGTCTTATCTTTAATTTTATTAGGAATTTCCATACTATTTTCCATAGAAGCTGCACCATTTTGCATTCCCACCAACAATGTAAAAACGGTTTCAAAATAATCTTTTAGGAAGAAATATGAACATCATGGCCTATGTTAACTCAGAGGAGTGTTCTCTTCACATGTGGTTTATAGCCTATGCCTGGCACAGAGGAGGCTTGCAGAAATGTTTGCTGGACCAAACTGAACAGACTACAATACACAAGAGGGAAATTAGATGCCCATTTCATGATCTTCAGAAACAGAGTTGGAAATCAGCAATATCTGATCAGATTGCAACCATAGGTATGGGATCCTTGGCTGCACTGGCAGCAAAGGAGTGGTAGTGTCTCGTTGCCCTTTCCCCCTATCTGACAAGCTTGCACTAAAGGGCCTGCATACAGCACCCAGGACAGAATACTCTTATTAAACTAGTGGCTGCCCCCAATCCATCCACAGTTCTCCAATCAACACCAATTTCAGAACCATGTTGGTGGTGATAGGAGCCAAGGAGTTTGAGATTGTATTTATCATCTGCTTCCTACAGCAAGTAGCACCTGCCATATCATGGAAAACTCAGGGAAGTGTTACGAGCACTGTCCCCTCAGCTACTGAGGTGGTCCACTTGATCCCCAAATTCTACAAGCTTGTAGCCTTCATGGGCTCACACAGCCTCGTGCAAGCAAACATGAGCGTAACGCACACACATGTTGACACATGCTGAGGTGGTACGCTTGCAAGAGTGAAGCAACTGCACAGAGACAGGCCACATAGATGCTCTGCTCATGTCTTTCCAGCCAAGAAGTTTCGAGAAAACGGTAACACATTACATACTAAGCTAGAAATGTAGGCCTCGGGAAAATCTCTGTATTTGCAAGCAACATTGAATAAAGGCACATCTCTCTGGGGTTCTATCTCCTCATCTGTAAAAAGAAGGACCAGAGGTTCTCAAATATTTTAGTGGAAAGCAAAGACATAATGCTTTTTCCCTAAAGAAATCCTACTCAAAACCACAATATATAAAACAAACGCTGACCTGTTCTTGTTGAGAGGGGCTGAGCCTTCCTTCCTGTCCCCTTCCCTAACCCCCATACCACGGGGAAAGTCTGAAACTCACTGCACTAAATGAGCTCAAAGCCTTCTTCTGGACCCAGCTTTCTGCGAATTTGTAAGCTAAACTTGTTCATGTATATTTGTAGCTCATGCTATATAGAATATGATATGGCTAAACAGTAACTAATGCCTTTTGGCTGCTACAGTCCAGTGTTGGCAGGAGGCTTCTTGTGGCTGTTCACAGAAAATGTTAGCCCTTTCAGTCTTTTGCTCAACAGAGGACAGGTTTCAGCTCAGTGACCCTAGGCAGGGATCATAAACATTCCCACCAACAGAGCATGGAGAGAAAGAACTCAGAGAGTGGGATCCCCAGTTGCAGAGCACAAAGAGATGGGACTAAAGAGCAGGGCCCAGGATGGGCCACATGAGGAGACAGATGTCACCTAAAACATCAAGCCATTTCTGTCTTTATCTATGTTATTCACATTCACCTATTTTCTGTGAAAACAAAGACAATGTAAGGGGAGTTCGTAGCATAATCTTGGAATTCAATAAATCGTATTTCAATCTGAATCTCCTACCTTAAAGTCTGCAGAGAAGTGGCATGCTTTCATTTTCAGATGAAAACCTAAAAATATTACTATCTGCTTACTTGACCTTGCAGAGAATCAAAGGTCAGCTAAATATACCACATTAACATAAAAGCCCCAATAATTTTTTTCTACAAATGGAAAAAAAATTACTCTTAGACTATCATTGAATACTCCCTTCTGACAATAGCTTCAACATGAAAACAAGGGATAGCTGAATGAATTCTTTTTGAGAACACACTTGAGTAGAGACTTTTCAATATAAAACCATCTTCGGGGGCAGAGCAAGATGGCCGAATAGGAACAGCTCCAGTCTCCAACTCCCAGCGCGAGCGACACAGAAGACCGGTGATTTCTGCATTTTCAACTGAGGTACTGGGGTCATCTCACTAGGGAGTGCCGGACAATCGGTGCTGGTCAGCTGCTGCAGCCTGACCAGCGAGAGCTGAAGCAGGGCGAGGCATCGCCTCACCTGGAAGCGCAAGGGGGAAGGGAATCCGTTTTCCTAGCCAGGGGAACTGAGACACA
>NW_016803844.1:340380-356551 GCF_001698545.2 Rhinopithecus bieti
AAAAAAACAAAAAAAAAACATCTTCAAGTCAAAAATGGATTCTGCATAAAATATTCATTCTGCATTCTGAAATGTATTATAAATGCAAAGTGGAATATTTTAAATAATTGTATTCCAGATATTCCCTTTTATACTCAGATACACTGTTTTTTTTTTTTTTTTTTTTTGGAATGCATTTAATCAGTAGAAAACTAAAATGTGAATTTCTAAAGGTAAAATGTTCAAATGTGATTTTTGCTGTCATTTGAAACATGCTTTGTTTAAGGTCTCAAAATGAAGCAAAATGTAAATTGTACTGTATATTTCAGTAGACTAATAATCAAAACAATTTAACTGCAGATATTGTAACTAAAGTAACAAGAGATTCTCCCATCTAGAAATTGCACCGACTTCTTTACTTTACTGCTGTGCTTATCTGCTTAATAAAAATTCCTATTCACTCACTTTGAAAAATGCTGTACTGTAAAAGAATAACAAATAGAGGATATCATTAATGACTAAAAGAAAACAGAGAAATTTTGAAGATGCTCCCTGACTTTGAAGTATAATTGCAAAGGCCTAAAAAGTAATAACAATAGTTTTATGAATACTCCCAGGCAGTTATTTCTCTTTTCCTCTAATTTAATTCAATCACTCCTTTTACCTCCTATCAAACTTATTTAACTTTCAAAAAGTTGCCCTGAGATAGGTTCCAGTGCTGAGATTTACAAGATTATGGATTTGTTGAACACCCCTAGGCACGTGGAGTTTGGAGATTGTTGGCACAACCAACAGACTAGAGGCACCATGCCAGTTCTCTGCCCTGTTGCCTGCTAGATCCACCCTTCCAGCCTCAGTTGCCAGTAACAGCATTAAACTTCCCTGCTAATGGCCCCTGCCATTTAAGGAAACTTTCAAACTCACAAGAATAGTATTATGGGACATCTTATCCAGGAACAATTGTTCTGCTGTCTCCAGTTCACCTGGATGGAAAGCAGCACATGTGTCCCGCAGAAATGATGACCAGTCCAGAGCAATACCAGGAACAGGTGGGTTAATGGCACTTAGTTGAACTTAATGCTGTGAATTAATTCCTTCCAGCTGGTCGTTCATCCTCAGGAAATGTCCTGATTCTCAACCACTGTTTTCTAAATCTTGGAACAGATTATCTCTCTTAGAATCTTGGAGCTGTCAATGCATGGAGGTCTTTACGCGGTTGTTTGGGAGACATTGCCCAAATTTTCCAGATCTGGGAAAACTCTGTTTTCTCCTCCAGTCTTGCTGGCACCAACGGAGATTCACAGCAAATCTCATCAGTTACATTTGATAACTCCAAAAGAATACATGCCCCGTCTAATAGTTGTTTCTGGGTTTTTTGCCAATGTGATTGCTCACATAGATATTATTCTCAACAATTTGTATAGCTTTTCTTATTCAGGACACATAATGTAATAAGATTTTCCTTCTCGCAGGATAATGTTAAAGAAATGTATGAATCCTTACCCCTTCTAATGACTGACTTACAAAAATCCATTAGAGGGGATGCGTAAGCCTAAGAAAAAAATAAGGAAAATGTAATAAATAATAAGTTAAGACTTTCCCAAGATGTCCGAAAACAAATAAAACTATGTTTCATGCCAGAAAACTTGACAGCTGCTATTCTGTAATTTTAAAATATTTCCTAAAACAGCATTAAGAATAGACTTCTTTTTCCTCTAAAAGCACTTTGTGTTTTTGGTAAATGTCGTTAGCACCAATCAGCAGGTTCACTTGACAGTGTAGTTTACGTGCTATGAGGTTAGGGTTTGAGAATATGGAGAAGATGGATTTCTAGCAAACCAAAAATTTTTCAGAAAATATGACCATCACATCATTCCTGAAGCCCACTCCATTAAGAAGCCTCATTGAAGCACCTCCTCACTACTACTTCCTGGTGAAATTCACTAATGTATTCTCATTGGGTTAGATTTGTCTTTCCTGATATAACTTATCTGGCCCAGATCTAGAAAATAAACTATGACCATGTTTCACATAAATCCCTTAATTTTTGTTTCTATGCTCATTTATTTGCATGTCAGAGAGGCATTCGTTACTTGCCTCATTTGCTAAATGCTTCATCATCATGATTCCTACCTTTGCCCCAAAAGGAAGCAGCAGATAGTCTCCCCAACTCTCTGCTAAACTCATGCAGAGAAAGAACAGCTTTCCCTGAAAAGCCAATCAGTTTACAGGATTGCCAGGAAAAACTAGAGAGCAGTCAGAAGAGTCCAGACTTGAAGCCCCACAACACGATCATCCTTATCCAATGACACCTTGATTAGAATTTCCAAGCATAGCTGTGTAGCCCTTTCACAGAATAAGAATGGCTGCGAGGAGAGAAAGCCCAGAGAAAAGCTGTCAGTGAATAGCAGGGCATCTTCCTTGAGCCCTAGAACAGACCCAATACTAATGAGCTGCTTTGGTCTTGGGCCAGCTGACTCTGCCACAGAACATGCTGGGGCTGACTGTCGCCTGCACGCCTGCAAGGAGAGAGACTGTTCTGTCCACTGAGTGCATTTTTGGAGACACTGTAGCCAAGAGGTAAAGTGTCAAAATACCTTCCTAAAATAGATAGTGTGCCTGCCAGGGATAAATGCGTACAAACCAAGGCTAAGGCATCGTGGCTGTAGACAGTTGTTGGAAGCATCTGCTCGTATCTGAAAGAGGAATGAATATCAGTCCAGAAGGGTGTGAGTGTTCTGGTGAGTCAACCTATGACAGGAGCGTTCAAGTTAATTATAGTTATCAGAGATTATTCTGTATTAGCACAGCAGCAAACCTGTTAGCCTGGTCTTTAGCACTTCTATTAACGGGCAAAGTAGTCCCTTTATGTATCATGGTTGTTCCAACACATTGAAGCTTGCCAAAAAGATTTTTTTTTAAAGTCCAGAAAGCTGACTGATTTTTGATATCTGTGTCTAAAGCTTCAACAAAGCCTCTGCTAATGAGAAAAGATTATGTTCAAAGTTATAATTTGAAAACCCAAAGAGAAGATATCCTACAATTTAAAAGATTCAGTGAAAATATTTTCACCCCGTTATCACACAACTATCAGAGCCTGAAATAGAATGCTGAACCCCGAATTCATGGCAAAGATTGCCATCATGATTTTAAAATACAGATAGAAACTATATGTTAGAATGTGAAAACACAAGAGCTTTCAAAGTCAAGTTGCTGCCTCTGACAGTGACTCAAAAAGACAGTTTGTAGAAGTCTAGATTCACTTTCATTAAAAAGTAATCGTGGTTAGAAGGGTGCATAGGACTCAGCTACTGCAGCCTCCTGTCTTCCACACTCCACCCCCAAACCTTACTTTGAGGAAATAAGACTTAAAGAGCCAGGAGATTTGGCACTGTCACACAGCTAGTTAAGGCCAAAGCAAAAAGCAGAATCCACTGACTTCTGGCTTACTGTGCTGATCAACCTTCAAACATTAGAGACGACGCTGATATTGTTCTAGCTTTTACTGAGAACTTCTTCCACATAAAGCTATTCTGTAAAACATTTCACAGGCCCAGTTCTAATCCTTTTTCAACAGTGAACCAATTAACAGTTTTCATGTGTCTAGCATGGATACCTGGTTATTATATACAGCTAGCCTGAAAAGAACATGGAACACTGATGCCAAAATACTTTTCACACAAAATCCAAGATGAAGGTGAGGCATAAAGCCACTCTTTGAATATACAACTTCCCACCATTTTTTCAGATTTAAGTTTTTAAAAATAAAAGGAATTTCAAACAGTGCAGCCCCATGGCAGGTATTGAAACCATGGTGGTATAGACCTGAAAATCTAGGGTTGGCGGATAAAGAATGAACTTCGTTTCTCTCCCAAACCCAGTGCAGCTCAGTCCCAAATCACAGAGAATGAGGCCATATCCCACTAACCCCAAAACAAATCAATCCCAAGGGTGAAGGGAATGCTGCCAGGTCTTCCCCTGACATGTCATCCAATCCAAGCCATGGACTAGCCCAAGCAGAACAGGTCAAACATTCCAAAAGTAGATTTGCCAAAAACAGGGTAAGGCTCGATTTTAGCCACAGTTGAAGAGCAACATGGAGATGTAAACCCTGTATTCACCCAGTATTCACTGCCATCTGATGCCATCATTGCTGTGATAGAGCAATATGATATAGACTGGTACCATTGTGGCACCAGCGTGGATTCAGCATGAATGTGAACATGGAAAGGCTGCACTGGCAAAACTGAAGTTTGCTTTGTTTCTCTATTCTTCCTGCATTTCAAGGAGCCTCTTTCCTTCCTGGAGGGATCACAATCCCTGGGAGTCTCCATCTTCATTTCCACCCTGGCTTTTCAGAGTCCTTGCTAAGGCTTTGCTCCCGAGCCTGCCACAGGCTCTGAACCTGGCCAGGCATCCTCCTTAGCATCCCAGCTTAGCTGCTCTGTGTCCTGCTTGCTGCTACCCCCCGTCTATGGAAAGATGATGACAGATAACCCGTACCAGCTTATTAATGATTGAAGGTGATTTAATGCTGGGTTGACAGCATTCTAAAGATAGAAAAAAGTGGCAAATTATCCTGTGACATGACCAGGTACTTGCCAATAACCGTCAACCCTCATAAATCAGAATGGGGAAAGAGAGCATAGCAATTCTGTAGCAACTGTCCCACAAGTCAAGAAGACAAGGTCACACAAATCAGGAACCAGGCCAGGAAAAAAAAAAAAAAGAGCTATGGCAGGAATGAAGGAGGTGAGTTATTTCAAGCTTTACTCTGTCTGTGTCTAAGACCATTGCACAGGCATTAACTCCTTTTATTAGGGAAGCAGAAGGGCAGGGAGTCCAAGATTCAGAACCAGACCTCGTGGTGTGAATCTGGTCCTACCACTTACCAGTTTAGTGGCCGTGGCCCAGTTGCTTAACCTTTTTAAAACCCACTTTCCCCATCTGTATTTCATAGGATTATTTTGAAGATCATATGAACTAATGAATGTTAAGGTGCTTTGCATGAACCTTGAATAGCGTAGGTGCTCGATAGGGTTAAATCATTACTATTACTCTTTTTAATATTAACCATCCTTATCATAGCAAGGCTGTGTACTTGCTATTTTGTCATGCTTCCTCTGCAGTCAGCAGCACAGCCTTGTATCACCAAAGGTGGAAATCTTGTGGTGTCAAAGACTGCAGGCTTAGCCAGCACACACAGCCAAATTTAATTGCCCACTCTGCCACTTATTGTGTGTCCCTGAACAAATCACCTGACATCTCTGAGCTTCCTCAGTTTCCTCATTGGAAAATAGAAGTAATAATATCCATTTCCTAGGTTTCCTGCAAAGATTGAATAAAGTATGCAAAATGTTTAACACACAGTCTGGTACACAGGAAATGCTCAATAAATAATAGCTGGTGGTGTTAGTAGTAGAGGTAGTATTCCACCAAAGGCATGTGTGCCTCAAATGACTCACAGTCTGCCCCAGTTCTAGTCATGACCCAAAGGCCTCCATCCATCACTTCTCATCAGATGGCACCTCATAAGTGACTTTGCCTAACCTTCACCCTTTGAAGTCAGTCTCTCCACACATTACTTTGTTTATTTACTTCAGTGCAATTGTCACAATCTATAATTAACTTGGGGCTTTGGGTTTACTAATTTTCTTTTTCTCCTCACTGAAGGGTAAACCCCATGAGAGGAAAGGAGCCTTTATCTGTCTTATTCATCATAGAAAAGAATCTGGCTAATGGAAGGTATTCATAAAATATGTGAGGAATATAAAAGGAAAATAAAGAGAAGATGCTGATGGAGAAAGGAACTATTTCCAGTCCCTTACATTATATAATTAGACTGTATGATCCACAAGGGAACTGTGTCTATCTATCTAGTTCCCCGCTGTATTAGTCCCTTCTCATGCTACTAAAGATATACCCAAAACTGGGTAATTTATGAAGGAAAGAGGTTTAATTGGCTCACAGTTCAGCGTGGCTGAGGAGGCCTCAGGAAAATTACAATCATGGCAGAAGGGGAAGTAAACAAGTCCTTCTTCAAGTGGCAGCAGCAAGAGGAAGTGCCAAGCAAAAGGGAGAAAAGACCCTTATAAAACCTTCAGCTCTCGTGAGAACTCACTGTCACAAGAACAGCATGAGGGTAACTGCCCCCATGATTAGATTACCTCCCATGACATGTGGCAATTATGGGTACTATTCAAGATGAGACTTGGGTGGGGACACTGCCAAACCATATGGCCCATCATATACCTACATTGGGCAGAGTAAACTCAGAGTTAATGAATGTTAAGTGAATGTATGCATGAATTCTACTCGTAGGCCTAGCCATGCTGGCCTGTGTGAGCTTCGAGATACTCTGCTGAAGGTATTCATGGGGAAACAGTGGGAGGCTGTTCAGACCAATCATCAAGTATCTGCCTCATGCATATAAGCCTGTGTTTCTCAAAGTTTAGTGTGCATAGGAATCAACTGTGGACACTGTGAAACTCTTCATGGTTCTCACTACAGCCAATACTGGATTATAAGCAACATGGGTAGGGGCTAAGAATCTGCATTTTTGTTGAGCTGTCCCAGATGTTTCTGATTATGATGTTGAGGACTAAGCATTGAGAAATGCTCTTTGAAGTGTCCATTTCCTGAGATGGCATTTAAGACTTACTCTCTTCTTGCGTAGTGAGATGAGACAATCTCATTGGACAGATAAGACAGTAAACCCTTATAGAGTAGTGCAAGGCATATTCAAGGGTTAAAATGACATAGGAATGCAAGAGTACTTTGGGAATGCACACAAGGAGAAGTCTAGATGGGTTCTGGGGCTACAGTTCACTCTTTAGCTTGAAAATAAGAGGAGAAAGGCCATTCCCTTACTGGACCAGAAAACTAGAACTAAAAAAGCATCCCCTGTATATCACGCCACTTGACTGAGCAGTGAGTTACCTACCAGTACTATTGATATTCTCAACATCTCAGAAAAAATTATATCCTGGTATGGATTTTGTAAGACAGCACAGGGGTAAAGATTCTGTAAATCTCAAGGAGAGGCAAACATTTTTAGGAGCCCACTAAGGTCATGGTGAGCCTTGCTTTCTACCCAGGATCTTTTGTTAGACCATTGTGGTCAGCTCTAAAGAATAACTTCATGGATGAGACACACAGTTTAAAGGGGTTTTGAGTAGAATGGGGCATAAAAAAGTAGTGGATGAAGAATAAGGAAGCTGTAGTCCCTGTTTGTCACAAGCTTTGTGACCTTGGGCAAGTCCCTAATGTATGTGATTTTCATGATTATGCATTGAGTGGACACCTAGGGTAAGTACTTTTCTGTATGTAAAAAAAAAAAAATGCATTCAATAAAAAGAAAAGGGGAAAAAATAGAAAAGAAAAAAATGTATCCTGATTTCAGAAGTTTGAGCTCTTCCCATGGCATGACCCACCCAACGGAGGCACAGCTAATGGTGTTTCCGGAGAAACTCGTTGATGACATTCTTTAAAAACCTAAATGAGAATGCAAAACAACTTTGAAAATTCCATTTCTTTTTTTTTAAGCTTGCTTTCAAGGGCTGGATGAATGTGGGAGACATGGAATCAGGATGGATACTTAAGAATTACATAAAGAGAAGATGACAGATTTGAGGGGGAGAAGTTAACAAGTTCTTACTTCATTAGAAGAAAAACTGTCAGTTCAATTAGTATTTATTTCATTTCTGCAGGAGGTAGTACACCGCCATATGTAATCAAAATGCTGAAGAGGATTTATTTCATGCATTAAGTAAATTCAAGCTAATTAGCAATCATGTTCACTTCCTTCCAAAACTGTACCATACTATGGCTCATAACAAAATATGCCATATTCCACAATTGGAAAGTCCCTTAGCTCCAAGAATTCTGTTACCACCCAAACTCAACACTTTTACTTACAGGAAAAAATTATTTTAAAATTATATTTAAAATGTGTTCTCTGTGTCTAATCATTTTACTTCATTGTGCACACCCACTTAAAATTCAAATCATGACTAGGATGAGGGTGGTCTTTCTCACTCTGTAGTTTTTTAGTAGGTTATTTTAAAGATATTTACGCTGTGTAAAATAAAAAGGAAATAGACAATGTTGACAGTTTGCCTGGTCAATGTGAAATGTTGGCATAATTCCACTTTCAGCTCTGCAGGATTCTAAAAACATGAGCTCATGTATTTAGTGTAGGATTTAACCTTCACTTCTGTCCCCTCAGGGATTCTTCCATTCATGGAGTTCCTTCTGAAATCAGGACAGATGATGAGTTTGGGCAACAATACCTAAGAATGTATGTGGGTGAAGTGGGTAGTATTGAAAATCAGCTTGTTAGGTATTCTCAGGCTTGTACAAAAGCTAGTTAGGTCTGGCTTAAGGGAATATTAGGTTAAAACAGGTCAGTTTAGACAACTTCACGTAGTTGCTCTGTAACATAAAAATAATGTCCATCTCTTTACTGGATGCTCAAAGGGTAGAGGGGAGACAAGTGAATTTGCTACTCTGTGTGTGATTCCAATCAACAAGGAAGAACTGGTGATAAGGAAGCTACTAAAACCTTGGAAGAGATAGTGTTATCTTCAAGTTGAACAAAAACAAAGAAAGGGAGAATAGATACATGTGTGTTCTCTTAGACACTAGATAGAATATTTTGAAATCAGAGACAAGAGCCTATGGAAGATGCAACTATAAAAAGAAACACATCTCCAGAAAGTCTAAAAATTACAATCTCTACTAAAAAAAATTCCTGAGCGATCTTTAGGTAAAGAACTGAATTAAAGACAGTGATTGCACAGGATGCTTGTTTATGAGTTTCAATTTTAGAAGAACTTGAACACAAGCAGTCCAACCAGCTCCACAACCTGGCTCGCGCTTGCCTAGCCAGAATGCCTCCTCCATATCTTGCACCCTCACAACACAGCTAAGAGCTTTTACTTACCGAACATTTACTATGAGTCAGGGCAAGTTGTTAACTGCTTTTAAATATTTTTAATCCTCACCATGACTCTGCAAAGTAAGTACGTTATCTCTAATCTAAAGATAAGACAACTGAGGTTCAGAAAGATTAGGCACATTGCCTTAAATCACGCAGCTAATGAGCAGCAGAGCTGGAATTCCTATAAACAGGTTTATAGTGTATAAACAACTTGTAAGGATGGTGTAATGAACAGATGGGAAGATGACATAATATTAAGAGAGGACAACAATAAAAACGAAAATTTAAGACTCCTTGGCTGCCTGTGATGGCTTACAACTTTAATCCCAGCACTTTCGGAGGCTGAAGCAGGAGGATTGCTCATGGGACCAGTTTGAGACCAGTTTGGGCAACATAGCAAGACCCCGTCTCTACTAAAAATTTTAAAATTAGCCAGGTGTGGTGACCCATGCCTAAAGTCCCAACTGCTCAGGAGGCTGAAGTGGGAGGATCACTTGAGCTCCAGAGTTTAAGACCACAGTGAGCCATGATCACACCACTGCACTACAGTCTGGGTGACAGAGTAAGACCCTGTCTCTAAAAAAACCAACCAAACAAAAACTTATCATGCACTTAGTCTAAATATTTCATCTCTACAGTTATTTCTCCATATATGTTTTCTCTATGTTCCCAATAACCCTATGCAGTAGGAAATTTTTTTTTTTTGGAAACAGAATCTTGCTTTGTCACCCAGGTTTGTACAGTGGCGCAATCTTGGCTCACTGCAAGCTCCTCACCCCGGGTTCAGGCCATTCTCCTGCCTCAGCCTCCCGAGTAGGTGGGACTACAGGTGCCTGCAACCATGCCCGGCTAAGTTTTTTTTTTTTTTTTTTTTTTTTTATTTTTGTATTTTTAGTAGAGACGGGGTTTCACCATGTTCGCCGGGATGGTCTTGATCTCCTGATCTCGTGATCTGCCTGCCTTGGCCTCCCAAAGTGCTGGGATTACAGGCGTGAGCCACCACGCCTGGCCTGCAGTAGGAAATTTTATTACCCCATTTTGCACAGGGGAAAACAGATTAAATAACCTACCTAATGTTACACAGGCAGGATTTTGAGCCCATGCTCTTAAACAGTAGGTTATAATGCCTTGCAGAAAGAGGCAGTATTGGCTGATACCTCTTTAACTTCAATTAGTCATTCAACAAACATTTCTTAACCACCTGCTGGGAGCCCCACACGTTTTTAAGCACTGGAGACACAACAGAGAGCAAAACGAACAATACAGACAACTGAAACATCCTGCTGCCATGGAACTTAAATTCTGGTGAGACAGTCAGATGAAAAACAAGATGGTATAAAATATAAAGTACATTAGATAGTGATAAGTAGTGCTAAGGAGAAAAAGCAGAAAAGGAAACAAAGTATGCATAGGAGAATGAAATTTTAGAGAAGTTATCTGCAAAAGTCCTCACTAAAGCTTTTGAATAAACACCTGAAAGGAGTGAGGACTTGAACCACATGGGTATCTGGACAAAGGACATTTTGAGCATGGGAATGGCAGGTGTAAATGTCCTGAGGCGAAAGCCTATCTGGTGAACTCAGGAAAGCAGTGTGACTAAAACAGAGGGGGGAAATGTGATGGAAGAGGAGGTCAGAGAGTAACTTTGGATAGAAGTAACAGGGAGCCAGATCATGTAAGTCTTTGTAGGTCATGCATAGGGCATTGGCTTTTATCTGAGCAATCTGGAAAAACATTGCAGTATTATGAGTAGAGGAATGACATGATATGGCCTGTTTTGGAAAGATTACCTTGGCTGCTGTGTGGAAAACAGAAAACAGAGCAAAGGTGAAAGCAAGGAGACCAGTTAGGAGGCTATTACAAGTATCCAGTGAGAGATGATGGTGGTTCACCTAAGATGGTAGCCATGGAGGAGATGAGTGACTTGATTCGGGACATATCTTAAAGCTAGAGTCAATAGGATTTGTTGATAGTGTGAGACAAAAGATGAATTAACTCCAAGGTTTGGGGGCTAATCAACTAAAATAATTGAATTGCCATTTTAGAGATAAAGAAGACCATGGGAGTAGCAGTTTCTTTGAGAGGAGAGATGGATATGAGTTGTTCAGTTTGATCTTGTTCAATTTGTGATGCCCATTTGATATCCAAGTAAAAATTCTGATTAGGCAATGGGGGTATGAAGTACAAGTCTGAAATTCTATGGAGTGTCCAGTATGAAGATAGATATAAATTTGGGAATTATCAACATGAAAATGTTACTTAAAGCCATGAGACTGGATAAGATCATTTAGAGAGAGACAGAAAGAGAAGACCAAGAACGAACGCTGGGGTGTTCCAATATTTAGAGGTTAGAGTTAAGGAAGAACCAGTAGAGGAGAAATCACTTTGAAAAAAGGTTAATGGAAACCAGAATAGTGTGGTGTCCATGAAGCTAAATGGAAAAATATTCCAAGGAAAAGAGACCAACCTACTATGTTAAATGCCTCTAATAGGCCAAGGAGAGGAAGACTGATAATTTGATCACTGTATTTGAGAATGTGGTTGTCACTGGTGACCTTAACAAGAGCAGTAGAGTGGAGAGGTGAAAGACTGACCACAGTCACGGAGACCTCAAGTGCAGACAATACATTTGAGAAATTTTCCTATGAAAGAAAATAGAAAAACAGAGCAACTGAAGAGGGAAATAAGGTCTATAGAGACCTATGTTGAAGAGGAAGGAAATAATGCCTAGATTCTGGTAGGAATGATACAATGTAAAGACATTATTTGGTGATAAAAAGGAGAAGAGAGAATTCTGGCAGCAGTGCCCTTGAGTAGGCAAAAGCAAGTGAGGGAACACAAGCCAAAGAGAAGGCAGAGCATGTGGACAGACATGTACATGGGTGATTAGATGTGCTGAGAAAAACTTGTGGAAGTTTTCTTGTCATAGCTCCAATTTCCTTGGTGGACTGGGAAGCAAGGTCATCCGTTGAAACTCAGTGAGGGAGGAGATGTTAAAGGTCTGAAGAGAAGAAAGAGGAAATTAAATCATTGTCTAGGCAAACAGAAAATAATATGCAAAGGAAATACAGTCAAACTGATGGGAGGAATCATGGTTCACTTGAGGTTAATGATCCTGAATTCGAAGAGTGAACGGGCAGCACAGTTGTTTTTTTTTTAAGCTGTGTCTGAAAGGGGTAAAAGAGGGCCAAAATCTAGTCTGTGTCTCATGCTCAGAGAAGACACCTTTTCTTAATTCATCCACCCAGAGGGGTTGCCTCTGCTGTTTGACTAGTGGAGATACTAGATTGAACATCCTGGATGTGTTGAAAGATTGTTGGAGCTAGGCTGCTGCAAAAAGTGGGCTATTAAGATGAAAGACATGATCTAGGAGCTGAATGTTTGAAATTAAGTTTCTGGCAAGGTTCAAGTTAAGAGTAAGCACAAGATCTACTGGTGTAAGACCATGTGAAAATTTTCAGAACCAAAATGGAGTTACTAGTGTTTAAAAGAAAAAAATCTCTTTTGCTCCCTCTCTCACCATTTGATGCCCTGGCTCCTGCATTCACCTTCCACCATGATTGTGAGCTCCCTGAGGCCTTGCCAGAAGTTGAGCAGATGCCCATGCCATGCTTCCTGTACAGCCTACAGACACCCTCTGGAGGAAAAATCAGCTGAAAAATTTGAGAGGCCTAATTTGTGGCTTCATCACCCATATTAATTCATCCTTATGGAAAGACTGTGCAAGCACTGCTCTAAGAGTTGGGATTCGGTTTTCAAGGAGCCAATTGTGGGCAAAGAAATACCAATCAAATGTCAACTAATGGCAAATGAATTAAGTCTAAGATTCCTGAATGTGCTTGACATTTCCTAAACCACACATTTTGGTTCTCTGTGATCTATGGTGCAGGGATATACAGTTGTTTCATGAAAGGCTGTGGGGCTTCTCTTTTGTGACCACCAGTCAGCATCCCAAGGAGGCGGCCCTGCTGACAGATGCCAAGTGTGAACCATAAGGAGCAAAGACAGAGGATTTGTCTGAAACGTAAGCATACCCAGCCTTAGATCTTTCCATTCAAAGTTGAGAGTCCAAAAGCCTGGCTCACTAAGGCACTGAACCAAAGAAAGTAAAGACAGTAAGTGTGGATATTTCCTATGAAGTTTTATCCCTTGCCCTTCTTTCCTCCTCACTGAACACCTTAGCCTTAAGGAACTATTTTCAATTTCCCAAAACATGTTTTAGGACTCTGTGTCGGGGACGCATGTTTTTGTGAAGTTATGCACTGCATGAAGACAGGGGTTTAAGTGGATCTGCAAAACAGCTGCTGTTACTCTGCTGCACAAAATGATCCTTTAAATATGACAGAAAATTTAATGAAGAATCCAGGTGTGGTACAGAATGTAATCCACATGTAAAATAAAAATAGAGCTTATTTAAAATAAAAAAGATAAAATTAAAAATGTATTTTATTGTTCAATGCAATTTATATATTTTTTACAATTCATAATTAGATTAATGTAGACTAATATGCAATTTCATTCCATGCTGTAATATATTCTATGCATCGTGCATACCTTTAAATGCATTGTCAATATTTCTGAATGTCAACAAAATTATAATTTTGAAATTTAAAAAGATGGCAATTGTTTAGAAAATCAGCAAAGTAGAAAAAATGAGTTAAGAGGCTTTGTTTCCACTGGAATTAACAGCAACCTGTGCACTCAACATCCTTATCTAATGACAGCTTTTCCAAAGTCTTACCAAATGTATATAAAGGCTGAATATGGAAACATATAAAGATTGCATGTAGGTTTAAACATTTAAAACATAAATCTCTATTTACCATGTTGTGTTATAAACAACCACACAGTAATAAATAATGCTCAATGTGAAAAAAAAAAACAAATTTAAAGACCCTTACAGAGCCAGGGAAGGCCAAGAAGTGAGGGTTCTCCTGGCTAGGATGCCTGACAGTAAAACTATCACGAAAACTGCAAAAACTACAACCTTGCACAAAGGCCATCACAACCTCACACAAAAAAAATACTTCTGCAAGGACACTGGCCCAGCAACTGCTTGTCCAACCTTGAACTGGTATCACTGTTGTTATTGATCTTTGTAGCCAAGGATAATTATTTCAAAATGAGTATGTATTCCTCATTTTTTCCTTTAAAATCCTTTACCTCCAGTGGCACATGCCTGTAATTCCAGCTACTAAGGAGGCTGACATGACAGGATCACTTGAGCCCAGGAAGTCGAGGCCAGCTGGGGCAACATAGTGAGACCCTGTCTCTAAAAATAAAAATTAAAAAATTAAAACATAAAAAATAAACCTTTGTCTTCCTTCACCTCCCTGAATATGCACATAGTTTATCATGGCACACATATTCACAAGGCAGTGCTCTATCTGCAAACAAACATATTTCTTAGAGAGCTCTGTTATTTAGGCTGACAACTACGAAAGAGAGTTACTAAGATAAGACAGAGGACAAGATAACCAGAGGAGAAAAAGTCAAGAATCCTCTACATGTCTCTTTAAATTACTAACAATTAAGAAAGAAATAATGATGAGGGAATGGCAGTGAACCACAAGCTAAAAGGTCAAGAAACCAGGCAGAGTGACCCAAGGCATCCTCACGGACTACAGCAAGGGAGCAGGGATATAGGGTGATCTAAATTGATAACATGAGATTTATAACAGATTTTAAAGAGGAGAGAGATAAAGGTCTAGAGGCAGAAGTGTTTTTTGGTTTGAGGGGTCTCACTCTGTTGCCCAGGCTGGAGTATAGTGGCACGATCATAGCTCATTGCAACCTCCACCTCCTGAGCTCAACTGATCCTCCCACCTCAGACTCTCAAGTAGCTGGGACTACAGGCATGCGCCACCACATCCAGCTAATTTTTGTATTTTTAGTAGAGAAGTGGTTTCATTATGTTGCCCTGGCTGGCCTCCAACTTCTGGGTTCAAGAGATCCACCCACCTTCACCTTCCAAAGTGCTGGGATTACAGGTGTGAGCCACTGTGCTGGCAGAAATTAAGGAAAAATAATTCACCCACCTCCAGGTCCAGCAGTACAAGAAGGATGGGAGAGAAAATGTGCATCTTTCAAGAGAGCTGCAAGGGAAGCAGTGTCTTGGGAAGAGCAAGGAAGTGAGGAGAAGATTCAGTGAAGAGTTGAGGATTTGGGAGATTATGCTGACAGTTGACCTTAAAATTCCAAAGGCCAGTGAAATCCTTTAAGAGAAGTACAAAGTCATGGAGGAGTCTTGGCATGAAAATGGCCAGTCAGTCCTGGGCTTCATGTGATAAGTGACATGATGAGAGTAGCCCTGTGGTCTCCAGCAGCAGAGGTAGAGAAGACATAAGTGACAGTGGTCTTTATAGGAGTCTGAAGAATTCTACAGCACTCTCTTGGCTTCTACTAATGGAGACTTCCAGGCCAGCAGGAGGTGGTCCTACTCTTTTGGTCATCTAAAACAGATCTGACAAACCCAGTAGAGCTTTCTGTGATCATGGAAATGTTCTGTATCTACACCGTCCAATATGGTTGCCACCCACCATATGTGGATAGCACAAATCTAACCCCTACCATATCCCCAGCCTTTTTTGACCATTCTCTTCATTGCTAACAGGAGACCCATTCATTGTCTACCAAAGAAAATGTATGTCAACTTATAAAGCACAGAATAGACTACATAAAACAGACTAGAAAACCAAGGCAGTGGGCACCTTTGCACACAAATTGAACTCTACATTTCCAGATGATTATTAGAGGTGATAATTACAAATGGACACAAATTATTGTAAAGCTTGAGCTTAACAAAGTTCTAGAACAGGTGATTATGAAGCTGATCCTGACACCTACTAAGGAATGCTCTCCAGAAGTCAGCATTGGCTCACTAAGAAAATGTCCCAGGACCTCTCTAGGGACCAATTTACAATCACTCAGTAAATGTTCTCTGATAATGTTGAGAGTACAGTTTCTCCCCAACCATGAACACCTATCCCAGAAACAGCCTGGAGTAAAGGGAGTCCTGAGAGAGGAAGGTGACCTGCACCTGTGGAACTACTATTGATAGAGCAGCATAAACATTGATTAGGAATAATTCAGTCACAAACACCAGATGGAAGGACTTCCTTTCTCATCAACGCAAACATGGGACACCAGAGAGAGAAAGGAGAAAATAGAACTAGATATTTCAAATGCTTTATTGAAAGAGAGAAAAACATCATTTTCCTCCTTTCCCAGTGGTTTTTGTTTTGTTTTTTT
>NW_016803844.1:356669-360685 GCF_001698545.2 Rhinopithecus bieti
AATTCATCATTTATATCATGTATAACTCCCCAGTGCAATCCCTCCCTCCTCCCCCCTCCCCATGATAGGCCCCAGTGTGTGATGTTCCCCTTCCCGAGTCCAAGTGATCTCATTGTTCAGTTCCCACCTATGAGTGAGAACATGCGGTGTTTGGTTTTCTCTTCTTGTGATCGTGGTCACTGCAGCACTGCATCCAGGAGGTTCACCATCCTAGATACTGGATCTAAGCACTGCTTTTCAGCAGACACAGAGGTAAAAGAGAAAACAAGGGTTAGAATTTGAGATCTCCTACCAATGAGCCACACAGAAAAAAGCAAGAGGTTTTATTTTCTAATTCTTTAAGAAAACATGTATTTTTCCTATCTCTGGGGACCCACGGCCGTCTGGGGACGGGGTGTGTGTTGCCTCACCTGCCTTTCTCGCTATGTGGTGTCTCTCCCTGTGCAAAGCTCTGGTGATGGCTCGCTTGCTGGAGTTAACACAGTGTCTCCACCACTGACCCCAGGCAGACACAGCTTCATGAGTCAGTAAAGGCTAGCCTTCACAAGCTATTAAGTCTCAGAGAGGGGAGGCTGAGAAACATGTCTCCTCTGCTTGATGGCAGTGTCATGTGCAGGACATTTTCCTGGCTCCAAGAGTTAACCATGCAGCTAATAAGCTGGATTCTAGTGAAAGGGAAGTCGGCGAGTCACTGAGAGAAAACACTCTCTTTTCGTCACAGTGTTACATCCTTGAGAGAAAAGGAAGCAAGTATTCACATAATCTGCCTGCTGTAAAAAAGGCAATGATTAAATTTTTAGTGGTGTTCAGTGGCCAGTTCCTTTGTGAAATTTTCTCTTACCATAGTTAAAATCACGGCTACCATTTACTGAGTCCATTACTTTGGACTAGGAACCAGGATAAGTGCTTCAGACACACATTTCCCCATGATCCTCAAACCGTCTTATATTCTAGATACCATTTAAGTGATGAGCAAACTGAGACTCAGTCAAGGTTCCAGCTGTGACCTTACACACACTGGCAAATGATGGAGCCAGGGCAGTCTGATCCCAGAACCTCCTAATCATCATGATACTATTAGATAAACAATGTCCAAGTAAATGCAACAATCACCCACCCCAATCTGAGCAGTAACATTCCTGCTGAATGTTCTGTAATAAAATCTCATAGAAATTATCCTGCATGGTCTTCCATTTCTGCATACCACATTTAAAAAAAAAAAGCTACTGTCTGACTTCCAGGTTTGATTCTCAGCTCTTGTGGAGCTCCTCTCCCCAGCACCCAAATTAATGATATTATTTGTATTAGTCACTAGGTTAATCTATTGCTCTATAGGAAGTCATAATTGCTCTTATTTGTTAAACAAATCTCTAGGCTCATATCAAGATCATTGCCAATTAATCCTTTAAAAGTCATTAAAAATAGGAAAAGCTCGACCAGGCGTGGTAGCTCATGTCTCTAATCCCAGCACTTTGGGAGGCCGAGGTGGTTAGATCATGAGGTTAGGAGATCCAGACCATCCTGGCTAACACGATGAAACTCTGTCTCTACTAAAAATACAAAAAATTAGCTGGGCATGGTGGCAGGTGCCTGTAGTCCCAGCTACTCAGGAGGCCGAGAAAGGAGAAGGGTGTGAACTCAGGAGGCAGAGTTTGCAGTGAGCTGAGATCGTGCCACTGCACTCTAGCTGGGAGACAGAGCAAGACTCCATCTCAAAAAAAAAAAAAAAAAAAAGATAGGAAAATATTGAAACTGTGAATTATCAGATCAATTTTGTGGTATCTAGTGGACAAGATGGAGAAATAACATATTAAATAACTGACATTTATTAAATGATTGACACTGTGATAAACCTTTGCTATAATTTATCTTAGCCCTCACTTCAAGGCACCTCCACTTTACAGATGATAGTGAGGTTCAAAGAAGTTATTATACATAACTTTCCCAATGTCGCCCTACTAATAAGCGAAGAACTTCAAAATTGGTGCTTCGGACTGAACGTTTACGTCTCCCCAAAATTTGCATTTTGAAGCCTAAATCTCCAATGTGAGGGTCTGTGGAGATGGGGCCTTCAGGAAACAATTAGGTCATGAGGGTTGAGGTGTCACGATGAAATCAGTGCCCATATATACATACAAAGAGACATGACAGAGCTTCCTCTCTTTCTGCTCTACCCTCATGTGAGGATAGAAAAGAAAATGGCCAACTGCAAGCCAGGAAGAGGATGTCACCAGACACCTGCCAGTGCCTTGACCTTGGACTACCCCAGCCTCCAGAACTATTAGAAACACATTTCTGTGGGTTAAATCACCTAGTCCATGGTATTCTGTTACAGCAACCCAAACTGAATCAGACACATGAGTAGCAACTATAGACTGACCTGTGGGAAGAATCAACTAGTTGAATCCAAAGTCAAAGAGTGTTGATTAGTAGATGGGTATTCATCTCAGAGCAAAATTTGTACTGGGGTGCTGGAGTATGCCATCCTTGCCTTTCTAATTCAGCCTCGTCCTTATCAAAATTATGGGCACCAGAAATACCTCTAACTGGCAAATTCAAAATTACATCAGAGGATAAGTGAGCTGCAGTGAAATTAAACTGTTACATGTAGATTTACAAAGTCAATTACATAGCTATCATGTGGAAGAAAATTGGGCAAATAATGACTCATTTAAAATTTTCCTTTAAAAGCTAAAACAGTGTTAGGCCTTATTAGTAGATCCACCAAGGAGACTCTTATTCTGCATATGGAGTGTTGAGACTAAATCTCTGTGCTGCATTTTTTTAATTATAATTTAAGTTTTGGGATACATGTGCAGAACAAGCAGATTTGTTACATAGGTATACACATGCTATGGTGGTTTACTGCACCCATTAACCCATCATCTACATTAGGTATTTCTCCTAATGCTGTCCCTCTCCTAAACCCCTACCCATTGACAGGTCCCAGTGTGTGATGTTCCCCTCCCTGTGTCCATGTGTTCTCATTGTTCAACTCCCAGTTATGAGTGAGAACATGCAGTGTTTGGTTTTCTGTTCCTGTGTTAGTTTGCTGAGGATGATAGTTTCCAGCTTCATCCATGTCCCTGCAAAGGACATGAACTCATCCTTTTTATGGCTGCATAGTATTCCATGGTACATATATGCCACATTTTCTCTATCCAGTCTATCATTGATGGGCATTTGGATTGGTTCCATGTCTTTGCTATTGTGAACAGTGCTGCAATAAACATACATATGCATGTGTCTTTATAGTAGAATGATTTATAACCCTTTGGGTATATACCCAGTAATGGGATTGCTGGGTCAAATGTTATTTCTGGTTCTAAATCCTTTAGGAATCACCACACTGTCTTCCACAATGGGTGAACTAATTTACACTCCCACCAACAGTGTAAAAGCATTCCTATTTCTCCACATCCTCTCCAGCATCTGTTGTTTCCTGACTTTTTAATGATCACCATTCTAACTGGTGTGGGATGGTATCTCATTGTGGTTTTGATTTGCATTTCTTTAATGACCAGTGATGAGCTTTTTTTTTTATATTTGTTGGCCACATGTCTTCTTTTGAGAAGTGTCTGTTTATATCCTTCACCCACTTTTTGATAGGGTTTTTTCTTATAAATTTAAGTGCTTTGCAGATTCTGGATATTAGCCTTTTGTCAGATGGATAGATTGCAAAAATTTTCCCCCATTCTGTAGGTTGTCTGTTCACTCTGATGATAGTTTCTTTTGCTGTGCAGAAGCTCTTTAATTAGATCCCATTTGTCAATTTTGGCTTTTGTTGCTATTGCTTTCAGTGTTTTAGTCACGAAGCCTTTGACCATCATGCCTGTATCCTGAATGGTATTGCCTAGGTTGTCTTCTAGGATTTTTATGGTTTTAGGTCTTACGTTTAAGTCTTTAATCGATCTTGAGTTAATTTTTGTATAAGGTGTAAGGAAGGGGTCCAGTTTCAGTTTTCTGCATATGGCTAGCCAGTTTTCCCAACAACATTTATTAAATAGGGAATCCTT
>NW_016803844.1:363928-432528 GCF_001698545.2 Rhinopithecus bieti
AAAAAAAAAAAAAAAACAGCTCCTGGATTCATTGATTTTTTGAAGGGTTTTTTGTGTCTCTACATCCTTCAGTTCTGCTCTGATCTTAGTTATTTCTTGTCTTCTGCTAGCTTTTGAATTTGTTTGCTCTTGCTTCTCTGGTTCTTTTAATTGTGATGTTAGGGTGTCAATTTTAGATCTTTCTCGCTTTCTCCTGTGGACATTTAGTGCTATAAATTTCCCTCTGAACACTGCTTTATCTGTGACCCAGAGATTCTGGTACATTGTGTCTTTGTTTTCACTGGTTTTGAAGAACTTATTTATTTCTGCCTTAATTTTGTTATTTACCCAGGAGTCATTCAGGAGCAGGTTGTTCAGTTTCCATGTGGTTGTACAGTTCTGAGTGAGTTTTGTAATCCTGAGTTCTAATTTGAATGCACTGTGGTCTGAGAGACTGTCGTGATTTCTGTTCTTCTGCATTTGCTGAGGAGTGTTTTACTTCCAATTATGTGGTCAATTTTAGAATAAGTGCAATGTGGTGCTAAGAAGAATGTATATTGTTGATTTGGGGCAGAGAGTTCAGTAGATGTCTATTAGGTCTGCTTGGTCCAGAGCTGAGTTCAAGTCCTGAATATCCTTGTTAATTTTCTGACTTGTTGGTCTACCTGATACTGAAAGTGGGATGTCAAAATCTTCCACTATTACTGTGTGGGAGTATAAATCTTTCTGTAGGTCTCTAAGAACTTGCTTTACGAATCTGGGTGTTAAGTGTGGTGTTAAAGTCTCCCATTCTTATTGTCTGGGAGTCTAAGTATTTTTGTAGGTCTCTAAGAACTTGCTTTATAAATCTGGGTGTTCCTGTATGGGTTGCATATATATTTAGGATAGTTAGCTCTTCTTGTTGTATTGATCCCTTTACCATTAGGTAATGCCCTTCTATGTCTTTTTTGATCTTTGTTGGTTTAAAATCTGTTTTATCAGAGACTAGGATTGCAACCCTTGTTTTTTGCTTTCCATTGGCTTGGTAAATATTCCTCCATCACAACCAACTTGTGAGCTGGTTAACTTGGTAAAGGTTAAGGTAAACTTCCTATGTGTGTCTTTGCACGTGAGATGGGTCTCCTGAATACAGCACACCAATGAGTCTTGACTCTTTATCCAATTTGCCAGTCTGTGTCTTTTAATTGGGGCATTTAGCCCATTTACATTTAAGGTTAATATTGTTATGTGTGAATTAGATCATGTCCATTATTATGCTAGCTGGTTATTTTTCCCATTAGTTGATGCAGTTTCTTCATAGTGTTGATGGTCTTTACAATTTGGTATGTTTTTGCAGTGGCTGCTGCCAGTTTTCCTTTCCATGTTTAGTGATTCCTTCAGGAGCTCTTATACAGCAGGCCTGGTGGTGACAAAATCTCTCAGCATTTGCTTGTCCATAAAATAATGTCATTTCTCCTTCGCTTATGAGCTTAGTTTGGCTGGATATGAAATTCTGGGTTGAAAATTCTTTTCTTTGACAATGTTCAATATTGGCCCCCACTCTCTTCTGGCTTGTAGGGTTTCTGCAGAGAGATCCACTGTTAATCTGATGGGCTTCTTTTTGTGGGTAACCCGACCTTTCTCTTTGGCTGTCCTTAACATTTTTTCCTTCATTTCAACTTTGGTGAATCTGACGATTATGTGTCTCGGGGTTGCTCTTCTCAAGGAGTATCTTGGTGGTGTTCTCTGTATTTCCCAAATTTGAATGTTGGCCTGTCTTACTAGGTTGGGGAAGTTCTCCTGGATAATATCCTGAAGAGTGTTTTCCAACTTGGTTCCATTCTCCCCATCACTTCCTGGTATAACAATCAAACATAGGTCTTTTCACATAGTCCCATATTTCTTGGAGGCTTTATTTCATTTCGTTCTTTTTTCTCTAATCTTGGCTTCACGCTTTATTAAGTTGATCTTCAATCTGATATCCTTTCTTCCACTTGATCAATTCAGCTATTGATACTTGTGTGTGCTTCATGAAGTTCTCGTGCTGTTTTTCAGCTCCATCAGGTCATTTATGTTCTCCTCTAAACCGATTATTCTAGTAAGCAATTCCTCTAACCTTTGTTCAAGGTTCTTAGCTTCCTTGCATTAGGTTAGAACATGATCCTTTAGCTCAGAGGAGTTTGTTATCACCCACCTTCTGAATCCTACTTCTGTCAACTTGTCAAACTCATTCTCTGTCCAGTTTTGTTCCCTTGCTGGTGAGACGTTGTGATCCTTTAGAGGAGAAGAGGCATTCTGTTTTTTTAATTTTCAGCCTTTTGGCACTGGTTTTTCCTCATCTTTGTGGATTTATCTACCTTTGATCTTTGATGTTGGTGACCTTCAGGTGGGGTTTCTGTGTGGATGTCCTTTTTGTTAATATTGATGCTATTCCTTTCTGTTTGTTAGTTTTCCTTCTAACAGTGAGGTCCCTCTGTTGCAGGTCTGCTGAAGGTCCACTCCAGACCCTGTTTGCCTGGGTATCACCAGCAGAGGCTGCAGAACAGCAAAGATTGCTGCCTGCTCCTTCCTCTGGAAGCCTTGTCCCAGAGGGGCACCTGCCAGATGCCAGCCAGAGCTCTCCTGTATGAGGTGTCTGCTGACCCCTGCTGGGAGGTGTCTCCCAGTCAGGAGGCACCGGGGTCAGGGACCCACTTGAGGAGGCAGTCTGTCCCCTAGCAGAGCTCAAACACCGTGCTGGGAGAGCCACTGCTGTCTTCAGAGCTGGCAGGCATGAACGTTTAAGTCTGCTGAAGCTATGCCCACAGCTGCCCCTTCCCCCAGGGGCTCTGTCCCAGGGAGATGGAAGTTTTACCTATAAGCTCCTGACTAAGGCTGCCACCTTTCTTTCAGAGACGCCCTCCCCAGAGAGGAGGAATCTAGAGAGGCAGTCTGGCTACAATGGCTTTGCCAAGCTGCGGTGGGATCCGCCCAGTTGGAACTTCCACGCAGCTTTGTTTACACTGTGAGGGGAAAACTGCCTATTCAAGCCTCAGTAATGGTGGATGCCCCTCCCCCGCACCAAACTCGAGCATCCCAGGTCAACTTTAGACTGCTATGCTGGCAGCAAGAATTTCAAGCCAATGGATCTTAGCTTGCTGGGCTCTGTGGGGGTGGGATCTGCTGAGCTAGACCACTTGGCTCCCTGGCTTCAGCCCTCTTTCCAGGAGAGTGAATGGTTCTGTCTTGCTGGCATTTCAGGCACCACTGGGGTATGAAAATAAACTTCTGCAGCTAGCTCAGTTTCTGCCCAAACATCCACCCAGTTTTGTACTTGAAAACCAGGGCCCTAGTGGTGTAGGCACCCAAGAGAATCTCCTGGTCTGCAGGTTGTAAAGACCGTGGGAAAAGCATAGTATCCAGGCTGGAATGCACTGTTCCTCGTGGCACAATCCCTTATGGCTTCCCTTGGCTAGAGGAGGGAGTTCCCCAACCGTTGCACTTCTTGAGTGAGGGGACACCCCACCCTGCTTCGGCTCACCCTCTGTGGGCTGTACCCACTATCTAACCAGACTCAATGAGATGAGCTGGGTACCTCAGTTGGAAATGCAGAAATCACCCGCCTTCTACGTTGATCTCACTGGGAGCTGCAGACCGGAGCTGTTCCTATTCAGCCATCATCTGTGCTTTATTTTAAGGAGATTCTCAGACTGAGAATCTTCCCAAGAATGCAATCAGAATGTCAGAGCGTGTGGAAATCATGCCGTATTTGTTGAATGACCTGAATTAGAACAAACAAGTCTGAAGAGGAAAAGATTCAGGAAGATAATGTATGCCATTAAATATATAAAATAGAGATTTGACTTGTTGTATGAAAAACCAGAATAAGAACGACCTGCTGGAAGTCGTTTGGGAGAATTCACTATGCTCTGATAGGACAAAGTGGTGAAGTCCCCATGACTGGCCTAACTCAGTGAGTGAGTGAACAAATGAATAAAATGTTAGAGCAGAAATTAAATGATCATCTCCCAAGGGATAGTGTCCAAAGATTCCTGAATTTGGGTGAAAGGCTAGATTGTCTTGAGTACATTGTCCTCATATTGGCAGGCTGTTCAGTTGCTAAGAATCATTCTCAGGGACTAGGCCTCCTTTCAACGATTTTAAGGAACCCCATACCAATGCCAGCATCCTTCTCTAAGGTATCTCCTCCTGGACCAGGTATGCTAGACCCTCACAGGCCGAACACGTCAAGGAAAGACCACTCCTTACAATTCCCTATCTTCTATGTTCCCTAGCCTAGTGTGTTACATTAACCACTCACTGAGGGGCAAGCTGGGGGTTGACCAAAGGTCATGTATTTCAAGTGCAAGGTTAGGAAGCCACAAAGAGGTGGAAGCTAGGAAGTCCCTGCAGATGCAGGGGACACACACCAAATAAATGGCTGGGCAACAATTCCCCCAGTCACACCCCACCCCAACCCAGAGGAAAACTTGGCATTGGAGAGAAGCTATGGAGCAACAAAGCAGATATGCCATGTCCCAGGCAGTGTTCCAAATACATTATATATGTTAATTCATTTAATTATCCCAATAACTCTGTGGGATATTACATCCTTTATTTTATAGAGTATAAAACTGAAGCCAAGGAAGAGCTGACAACTTCCCCAAGATCACACAGCGAGTAATGGTGGAGCTAGGATTAGACAGGCAATGCAATCCTGGGCTCCTAACCAAGCCCTTTAGTGTTTACCGAGATGTGAATTTGTACCTCAACGCCCTCTGCCTAAGGTGAAACTACTTAGAGCAGCTTCTGACATGGAGTATATACTACATGATCAATAAACAATTATCAAATTCAATTAGTACTTTAAATCATTTGGAACTTGTTAACCGCGACCAGGGTATTCAGAGCTGGAGATCTCCAGATACATCTTCATGTTCTATTTTAATCCCTAGCACGAACCCTTCTTGTCCTCCGCATTCCACTTTGCCTTTGTGGTTTTTATTTTGTTGGCATGTTGTTGTTATTTAGCCTGAGGCATAAAGTCATTTATTTGGTCTTAGGCAAACCAAAGATAAGTGTTGATACCAGGTTCCAGCTTCCTGTGGTGACTCACTTGCTGAAGAAGGAAAAAAAACTTGCAAGCTGATTAACTTGGTAAAGGTTAAGTTAAACTTCCTTTACCAAAAAGGACAGAATTACTATCTACTTGGTGGTCAAGCTTTTCTTTGAGACCTGAATTAACCCTCAAAATAGTGTATTTAAGAGTGTAGTTGAAAGCCTAAAATTAAGAAAATCTCAGTTTTTAGGAGTTCAGAGTCGAAGAGGCCTGAAAATTCCATCAGAAAGATCTGAGACCAGAAGTACCCACCCCTGCAGGCTTCATTCAGCTGGGGCAGGGCCTGGGCTTTGGCATGGCATAGTTATGAGAGCCTCATGAGAACAGCCAATGGATGTCCTGGGGGAACAAGAGTGGACTTCACAGGAATCCACAAGGCTCTGGCCTTCACTCTCAGTCCAGCTGGCTCTCAGTTACAACAAGGCAAATTCCACCAGCTGAATGAATCCTAGCAGCTGTGGTAGCCTGGAGGCTCCATCCTGTACAATATATCAGGCAGCCAGCCAGTTCTGACCCGACTGCTTTCTGTATGATGAATCAGCCCCGGCCCCCAAATGAGAGGCAGGTCAACATGTATGAGGTCCCTAGACTGTATGTATCCCTTCCCACACTGCTTTAGGCACTGAGAATTCATCAGTGGGCAGGCCAGATAACACCTCTGCTCTTGTAGAAGTTACCTTTTGAATCTACTCTAAGGAAACAATCAGAAATATACCCCCAAACTTGCATATAGTATTATAATAGCAAAATATTGGAAACGATTTGAACAACCAGCAGTGGTGCACTGGTTAAATAAATTCTAGTATATCCATTTGAAGTCACAGAAGTAACCATTTTTAAAAATCATGTTATACAAGAATACCAGATGATTGAGAAATTTTTTCAATATATCAAATGGGAAAAAAAGATTACAAAGCAAAGAGTACAGTATGTCTCCAAAGTTGTGAACAAAAAAAAAAAAAAAAAATGCTTATATGCACATGAAAATAAACTGGAAAGATACACACCAAAACACTAACTATAGCTACCTTTGGATGGTGGGATTAGTGGTGATTTTATATTCTTCTTTGTATGCTCTACAAAACTCTCATTTTGCCAAATTTCAACAATAAATACATGTGTCAGTCAAGTTCCAACTAAGAAAACAGCACATACCAGGTAGTTCAATATTAGGAATTTAATATGGAGAACAAGTTACAAAGCTTTTATGAGAGGTAACAGGAAACAATGAGGTATCAGGAAGCAGTAGGGCAGTCCAGCAATTAGCAGAATCAAGAAGCTAGTAGTGGGAGAGAAAAGAGAAGAGGTGATATTACAGAGCCAGTAGTCTGAGCCATTCCGTGGAATCTGTGACTTTTAGGAGAGAAAACATAGCTACTTTTGGAACATCACTTGAAGAAAAGGGAGGGGAAGAAATACCCTGGTTCTTCAGCACAGCACTTCACACCCTGCAATCCCCTGCAGAGCTTCACAGCCACTAAGCCTGGAGCCAGTGGGGAAGGGAGCTGGGAAGTGAAGTCTGCAGTGGAAGCTACCCCCAGTCCAGAGCAGTCAAAGATAAGAGTGGGGATGGATCTGAGGGCAAACACACAGATGACTGGCACGTTAGTGCCAGTAGAATCATGGGGGAAAGAAAAAAATTGATGCTTTTCTTTTTTTTAAGAGAACACAAAAGTAGGACACATTTCCAAATGTTGTCTTCCTTCTGCTTGTAATTCAAGAACTTAAGATGCAACGAAGTCCTTGTTGTTTGCAAGCCATACAGAGGCATGTACATTGTCAGAATACACACTGTCAGACACTGAAGGTGTTAGGGAAAAAATCTGGGTTTTCTTTCTTGCTTTTCAGATTCCCACCCTTACTTTGCCAGTCACCTGTCAGCTGACAGCCCTCAGCTGCTCCAGGTTTCCAATGTGGTGCCTCCTTGGGCCAACTCTTTTCTTTCTCTCCTCCACCCAAAATTCCTGAGCAATCCCTACCTGTTCTATGAGTCATACCATACGAGTCCCATTTGCTTCCAGAAAGTAGATGTTACTTTGAGAGATTTAGTGTTGAGTGTAGGGAAAAGGTGTATTTAAAACAACAAATTAGCTACTTTAATCATCCCACAGGGCATGAGTTTAGAGGGCTACAAATCTTTCAATTAAATTTAAATAGTTTTTACCAAAAACTTGAAATTCACCCAGAACTGCAATTGGAACTACGAAACATACAAAGAAAATTAAAACCAGCTTCTTTTTCACAAGGAACAGATAAGAGGCTTTCTGATTATTCAAGACAAAAGTTCTGGAGTCTTCCTCATAAACTGTCAATAAACCCTTCTGATTCAACCTTCAAGATATATACAAAGTCTAGCCACTGCTCATAATTTCCTCTAAAGCAACTCTCCCAAGCCACATCATTCAATACCTGGATTGTTGCAATGGCCTCCTCACTGGCTTCCCACCTTTCACACTTGTCCCCAGCCTCCTCAATCCTCACGGTCAATCCTCAACATAGCAGCCAGAGCGATCCTTTAAACCATAAGAAAGCCTAAATCAGTTCTCTGCTCACAACCTTCCAATGGTCTCCCATCTCAGAATAAAAGCCAACATCCTTTAAATGACCCAAGAGGTCCTAAGTGACCTGCCACTCCAACCAGTCATTACCTCTCAGCCCTCACCACTCACTCACTCAGCTCCTCAGAGATGCCAGGCCTACTCCTGCCTTGGGACCTTGGCATTTGCTGTTGCCTCTGCCTGGAATATTCTTCCTCCAAACATAGGGAGGACTTCCTCTCTTGCCTCCTTCATGTCTTTGCTCAAGTCTCACCTTCTCAGGCAGACCCTTCTTCATTCCTCTCTTTCTCCTGTTTCTGTTTTTCTGCCTAGGGCTTATCAACTTCTAATCTGCTGCATAATTTACTCAGTTATTTTATTGCCTCTGCCCTCCCACCAGAATAGGTAAACTCAAGAGCTGGGATTTTTGTCTACTGTGAACACTAATGTATCTCCAGCACTTCAAAGAGGGGCTGGCTCCTAGTAGGTACTCAACCAGTATTTGCTGAATGGACGTATGCTGGCACGTGTCTGAATGACAACAGCACAAGGCAGAGGTTGGTGTGGCAGGTCAGTGTCCTGGACCTGGCAGAGTCAGGTGGGTGGTGGGTGGGAGCCTAGGGAGAGCTTCCTCTCTCTCCATCTAAAGGAAGAAAACGTTCTCCCTATGATGAATCCTCTTACCCAGCTGCTGAACCTTGTTCCCTCAGCCTCCCCAGGAAATCTCACTTTATCATCCTTCTTTCTTTATATTAGCCGCTCTTTTTTTTTTTTTTTTTTTTTTTTGAGACAGAGTCTCACTCTGTCACTCAGGCTGGAGTGGCACAATCACAGCTCACTTCAGCTTCCACCTCCCAGACTCAATCGATCCTCCCACCTCAGCCTCCCAAGTAGCTGGGACTACAGACACATACAACCATAGCCTGCTAATGTTTTTAATTTTTTTGTAGAGACGGGCTCTCACTATGTTGCCCACGCAGGTAGGCTCTTTCCAGTGGTTCTTTTCCTTCACACTAAAAACTTGCTTATATGTCCCCATCTTACAGGAAAAGAGAAAGAAAAAACTCTCCTTGGATCCCATACCCTCTTCACCTATCCGATGGACTTCCTCTTTCTGTCACAAAGTCCTAGAAAAAGCTTGTTTCTTATTTTTTGGTTTTGTTCATTTGTTTTTTTACTTATTAGCTCTACCTTTGCACCTTCCATTTATTTTTCAACCCTCTGCAACCTGATATCCATGCAGAGCAATCACTGGAATTGCTCTTATCTTTTTGTGGCCAAGTCCAACGAGTATTTTTCACTCCTTCGCTTACTTGTCCTATTTGTTTAATGTGCATCGAGTCTCCTTTCTGCATAAAACCACGCACTTAGTGCTTCTGCATCTCTAACTTCCCTGCACTAGAGCTCCTCCTGTCTCTCTGCACAGCTCGTCTCCCCCAGCTCACACTTCAAAGATGGGTGCTCCCTGCACTTCTGTCCTTGGTCCATATCTCTCCACATTACTCTCCCTTGCCAATTTCATCCATCCCCATGACCTCTATTATAATCCACATATTGACGATTCCCAAGCCTATCTTCACATTCCAGATCTCTCAGATTCACAGCTATATTCACTGCCTATTTACACGAATCAAAAGCACCTCGCACTCCATATATTCAAATCTCATCACCTTTCCTTCTTTTGTTCCTCCAGCATTCATCTCTGCAAAAGACCCTTCTCTCAGGTAAAACTAGATACTGCAACTCATTCTTGATTCTTCCTTTTCTGTCAACCACCACCCAAATCATCCTAACTTTTTCATGTGTTGCATATCCACGCCTTTGTCCCCAGACTCACTATTCCCCTAAACCCAGCTGCCAGCACTTCCTTACTATTTTCCCTGTGTCCAATATTACTCCTCCAACCCATTATCCGTCTGTGCCACAGTGATCTTTACAAAGAACAAGCCTGGCCAAGACCCTTACCTGACTTCCCTCTGCATAATATAAAAGCTTGCTGGTAGAACGTCAGAGCTGTCCAGCTTCTGTCCTACCTCTCTATGCCCTTTTACCCTTAACTCCCTCTTTCTCCCATCCTTACTTTTTGGTAAGTTGCTGAGACCCTGATGAACTACTTGCAGTTTCTCCACAGAACAGGCTTTCTGTTACATCTGTCTGCACAGGCCACCCCACCTGGTTCAGTGCATAATAGGTAAAGTATCAGGCTCTGGAGTGAGCCTGAAATCAGGCTCTGGAGTGAACAATTATGGGATCAGCCTAGATGGGCTCCACCAGCTTACTAGCTGTGTTATTTTGGGCAAATTATTTAATTATCCTGTGCCTCAGTTTCCTTATCTGCAAAATGGAGGCTAGAATAACAGTACCTACATCATAGGACTACATAAAACATACTTAGAACAGTTCCTGATACATAGCAAATACTCTATGCATAGTAATTATTGTTATTAATACTTATTCACCAGACTATCTCTTATTTGCCCAAGCCCCTAGAAAGATTCTGATGACCCCTTAGGTCTAGATTACGACTAATCCATATATTCTTCTATCCTAACACATCTCATACTCTATGTGTCTGTCCCTCCCTCCACCCCAAAAAACTATGACCCTGTAAGGGCAGGAACTCTCTCTTACTAATCTTAGAATTCCCAGCACCAGTTCAATGCTTAACAAATAATGCACTCAGATTAAGTTTGTAGAATGAACAGATGAATGCATGGATAGTCATGGCACGTCATTAACATTTGCTCAAGCAAACGTTACAGGGCTCAAAACACCTTCACATATTTCTCTCTCATTTGTTCCTCACATCAATCCTATACAGTAGGCAAGAGAGGTAAGATTATTATCTTTATTTTCTTAAAGGGCATTCAGGTTTAACTATATGAAGTAACTTGCTCAAGATTATAAAGCTGATCAGTGAAGAAGCCCACCCTGGGAGCAAGGTCTTCTAACTTCAAATTCCACGCCTTCTTTTCTACAACAAACAGAATCGCCACTGGAGAATTACGAGATACACCTGGGATGCATAGAGCTACGACTGGCAAGCAAGAGAGTTTTGAATTTCAAACACGGCATCAGCCAGTATACACACAGCAAAGAGAATGCCCCCCAAAGAAAGGGAAAGATTAAATCTTAGAAATAGCTTCTGCATTCGAGGCCAGCCAGGGCAACATAGTGAGACCCCATTCCTACAAAAAATTTAAAAATTAGCCAGGCGTGTTGGCACATGCCTGTATTCCTAGCTACTCAGGAGGCTGAGGTGGGAGAATCCGTTGAACCCAGGAATTAAAGGTTACATTGGGCTGTGGTCACACCACCGTACTCCAGCCTGGGCGACAAAGTGAGACCGTCTCAAAATAAAATAAGAAATAGCTTCTTCAACCTCAGTGTTGAATCACTTAGGTATGTTTTCAGCTGCCAGTAAAAGAGGCCTGAATATGGCTTCAATAAACCAAGAACATGTCTCTCATTTGGCAGATCACGAGGTCAGGAGATCGAGACTATCGTGGTTAACACAGTGAAACCCCGTCTCTACTAAAAATACAAAAAATTAGCCAGGTGTGGTGGCAGGCGCCTGTAGTCCTAGCTACTTGGGAGGTTGAGGCAAGAGAATGGCATGAACCCAGGAGGCAGAGCTTGCAGTGAGCTGAGATCGCTCTATCAAAAAAAAAAAAAAAAAAAAATTCAGAGTTAAACAGCTTACAGGTGCTGAGGAAGTGCCACACTTCCTGAAAGCCCAGCTCTATATTTCTACTGCACCATCTTATTTGTAGGAGGCAGAACTCAGATGGTCCCAAGATTCCTGCTCCTGGTGTTCAGAATAGTCCCCTCCCCCCAATCACAGGCAGAATGGTGAATAAGATGGATCTCACTACCATGATTAGGTTACATTACATGACAAAGTTGCAAAGGCGTTGCAGATGTAATTAAAGACCCAGATCAGTTGACTTTAACTTAATTAAAAATGAGAATATCCTGAGTGGGCCTGATAACCAGGTGAGCCCTTAAAAGGCATTGGGCTCATCCTAAAGAAATTACAAGGTGACTTTTGAGCCTCTCTAAGAGAGATTCTCCAGTTGGCCTTTAAGAAGAAAGCAGCCATGTGGGAGGGGCCACGAGGCTAGGATGTGAGAGCAGCCCCAGGGAGCTGCGTGGTCCCCCATCCAACAGCCCAGAAGAAACCAAGACTTCAGCTCCACCACTGCCAGGAACTCAATGCTGCCAAAATCTGAATGAGCTTGGAAAAGGGGCCCAAGCTCCAGATGAGAGCAGAGCCCATTTCAGCCTCGCGAGACCTTGAGCAGAGAATCCATCCTCAGACTCCAAATCCACAGAAACTGTAAGATGATAAGTGTGTTGTTTTAAGCCACTAAATTTCTGGTAATTTCTTATGTAGCAACAGAAAACTAATACACTATAGGCGCTGTGCACTAATGCCCTGTAGGCACTGTGCACGAATACCCTATAGGCATTGTGCACAAATACCCTATTAGGCGCTATGCACTAATACACTATACTTCTATTACCAAGCACCTCATGGTGCAAGTCGGCTGTGGAAATTCCACCATCTGCATGCCAGGCTGCAGGAAGAAAGGGAAAAAGGCCAAAAGGGTGCTGCTCTGCACTCAGTTATCTCCTACTTTTAAGTAGCCTCCTCTGCTTAAGTCCCCACAGAACTTCATTTAGTTCTTCTAAGCCAGACCTATGTGGCTAAATCTAACTTCCCAGGAAACTGGAAAGTACACTTTTTGGTGAGGCACTTTGTTACCCCCAATAATATAAGGAAGCGAGATGGGCCACCAGGGGGGCCACTCTCATAGAGACTGCAACTCTAAGATGGCAGGGAGTTACTTGCCCATGTCTTCGAGCTGTCTCACAGCCAGGTCTGGAATATTCTGACCTCTATACCATGTGCTCTGCATTGCCAGCAGACTTGTGGGAGGCCAGAAGCACTGACCAATGGCCTGATGCCCCTTCCTCCACCTACTCTACTGGAATCCTTCCCGATTGCCTTTCCTTCCTGTGACCCTAAGCACTAATGCTGGTCACACCAGACCCATTTACACTATCCACACTCTCCTTGGAAGGGAAGGATCACATGACCACTTTAGAGCAGAATTTTTTTTTTAACTGATTGGAGCTGAAAATAAAACCGATTGAGGTCTAAGAGTAAACTCTGGGGGTGGGGGAAAGGAAGTCATGATTCTATAGAAAAAAACAACAACGTGATTTCGAGCTGTTGAATCCAAGAGATGGAAAGAGATTTTAGTAATGTCACGGAGGCAAACGGAACCAGATTGAACCACTACTGGAAGATAGGGCACAGCTGAGAGCAGAGCTGACCTTAAGACAGAGTATGTATAGGACAAAGGAGTTGCGCCAACGGAGACTAGGAAATCGGGCACTAGAAGAGCCTGAGGGGAAACTCAGCCCATCAGTCATGCTCAGCAGGAGCCAAGAGCCACTTAACCAGGCAGAGGCATTACAGATGCAGCTGGAAATTATCCAATGATAGGGAAATGGGGAGTAAAAGAATAGATATGGGAGTTGTTCACAAATAGAAACGTGAACAATATCTTGGGTGCAATAAATACCAATTGCTTAATCACTCTGTGGGGTGAAACATTTTGCAATGGAAATGAGTTATCATTGTTCCATCTATGCAATTACAGAATAGCAATTCCCTCATCACTAATGAGAACTCTGGGTGAGTTTCCAGAAGATTTGATACATTTCCTGGTCTTTGATGACCTTGTAACACCAGATGTTCTTTTAACTCTAGGTATTTCCTTCAGAAAGTAAATTCCTTTCAAATTCCTTTCCACCAATGACAAACCATATAGACAACAGTGCTCCTTGTAAGATTATACCACATTTTTACTGTACCTTTTCTGTTTAGGTATGTTTATATGCAAAAATACCATTGTGTTACAACTGCCTACAGTATTCAGTTCAGTAACATGCTGTACAGGTTTGTAGCCAAGGAACAATAGGCTGTGCCATATAGTCCAAGTGTGTCATAGGCTATACCATCTAGGTATGTGTAAGTACATTCTATGATGTTTACACAATGACAAAATTGCCTAGTGATGCATCTCTCAGAATGTATCCCTCTTATGAAGCTAATCATGACTGTATGTGTGAAAGAATAAAATACCACCTTTGTACGAATCTGGTATGGTATGCTGCAATTTTCAAAAATTAAATGGCCAAACCATGCCTCCATGCACTGTCTCTATGAAAGATTGTTATAAGTGAACATCACTTCCTAACTACCAGTAACCAAATATTATACAGAACACAGAGTAGAATTGCAAAGACTGATCGAGTCAATACTTCTTAACCATATGATCAGTTCCACATAATAAAAGCAAAAACTAAGAGAAAGGCAGCCAGAGAATGGTTAGGAATACAGTTTATGAAGTCAGAGAGCCTGGGTTTGATCTCAGTTCCAGTGCTCAGCAACCTAGTTCAGCAACTTGGGTTGTTATTTGACTTCACTAAACCAGTTTATCTATAAAATGGGATAATAGTAGTGCCTGCCCCATAAGGGCATTATGCCTTAGTAAGTGAAATAATGCATTCCAAGCCCAGCTTCATAAATATTAGCTATTATTATTCAGAGGGTTTTTTTGTTATATCTCTGAAGTCCTAACCTGTAATTCCAATCTGCTTACTTCCTTCCACCTAACTCCACAGGCTACAGTAATATTCAACAGCCCACATATATTTCTGGAACGGGAAGGTATCTTATAAATTGTATAGCCAGCCAAAGATGCACAACCAAGGATGTATCAGACCCTCTGGGCACCATGGTGTTGAAAAAGTGTACCTAGTTAAGAACCACTGCCCTGCTCTAAATGTCTCCCTTTATAGAGGAGCAAACTGAGGAGGCCCAGAGCATGAAGAATCTTCTGGGGTCACAAGACCATTTTCAGAATCTCCTCTTGACAGACCTGGCTCAGACCTCAAACTGGGAGCCAAGTGTCTCGACTCTGATTGCACAATTTTGGCACTCCCCCCGGCCGTCTTATGGAATTCAACAAGCATTTCCTAAGAAACCACAGTAGGGGTCAGGAAGGAGAACAAGATGGAGACCCTGCCAAGAATGGCATCGCGATCTCATCAGGGAAACAGGCATTGGTGGCGTTAAGAATTCTAAAAGAAGTGCCAACAAAGTGCTAAGAAGTCCTAAGTGCTGCTGCTAACTCACGAAACTTTCATGGAGATGGAATTTCTACTGGACTTAGAAGGCTAGGGATTAAAAGGAGCCATTCTGGGTAAAATAAACCATTCGAGCAAAGGCCCCGAGGTTTCAAGAGAGAAAGCTCATGAGAGACCTAACAATCTTCTTGAACAGACAAGGAGATAAACCACAGAGCTGAAACATCTGGGTTCAGAAAAAGCCAATAGTCTAAAGTATCTTTTAGAGCTGCAAAGTGATAAAATTCTTCCCGTCTCTTCCCAGATTATCCACAGAGCATCTGCTTTCTGCCTGCCACCGATTCTGAAAGATTGAATGCCAGGGAGAGGAGTTGCTAGAACAGTTCATGTGTGGGATCCCACTCTGAAGACATTAAGAAAGGAGAAGCTTACTTCTCATTCCTTGCAGAAGTAGAAGCCAACAGGAATACAACTAGCCCCTGTACTCAAAATCTAAGGAGATGATGTGGGAATGAAAATGACAATTATGACAATTCGCCTCATGATGTTTGATCCTACGTGAGAAAGTATACTTTTTTTTTTTTTTTTTTTTTTTTGAGATGGAGTCTTGATCTGTCGGCCAGGCTGGAGTGCAGTGGTGCAGTCTTGGCTCACTGCAAGCTCCGCCTCCTGGGTTCACGCCATTCTCCTGCCTCAGCCTCTCGAGTAGCTGGGACTATAGGTGCCTGCCACCAGGCCCGGCTCATTCTTTGTATTTTTAGTAGAGACAGGGTTTCACCATGTTAGCCAGGATGGTCTCGATTTCCTGACCTTGTGATCTGCCCGCCTCAGCCTCCCAAAGTGCTGGGATTACAGGCGTAAACCACCATGCCCAGCCTAATTTCCAATAATTCTTAATCTATTTTACTCTGAAGTTTCATTAAGCAAATAACTATAGCTTGTCATCATGATTTAAAGCTATTGAAACAATAGAAATACTATTCACATTTTCTTTACAACCTTACTAAAATGTTAAAAACAGGTTTTGTGTAGATAAATCCTCCCATCTTATTCTGGTTAGCTGTTGCTGTGTAACAAGCCATTCCCAAACTTGATGGCATGAAACAATTATTTTATTATTCTCGTGGATTCTGGTTTTATCAGTAGAGGATCTTCACAGCAAGTTGTCCAGGTTCTTAGCATTTGGAACAAAGAATTAGACAAAACACACAGCAAAGCAAGGAAAGAATGAAGCAACCAAAGCAGAGATAGAAAAGTGAAAGAAATAGAAAGTGGAAGTGTGGGAGCAGGCCCCAGCAGGGCTCAAGGGCCCCTGATCAGAATCTTCTCGGGTCCAAATACCTCCTAGAGGTTTCCCATTGACCACTAGGTGTTCACCTCAAGTAAATGAAGTGGTGGCACACAATCAGTCTGATTGGTTGTGGAAAGCAACCAATCAGGGGCTGAAGTGAAGTTACAAAGGTCACACTCCTATGCAAATGTCTGATTGGTTGTGGAAAGCAACCAGTCAGAGGCTAAAGTGAAGTTACAAAGTTACACTCCTATGCAAATGTCTGATTGGTTGCAAAAAGCAAACCAATCAGATGTACTTTCAATTTCCCATCTGCAGCAGAAAAGGTTGGGGAGTAGCCTCCGGTCCTTTTGTTACTTAGGCCTGGAAAGTTAGGGTTTTCCTTTCAATTCAGTTCTAGGAAGTCAGCATGAAATGGCCTTAAGTTTCCTGCGTCTAGACCCTATTCTTCTGCCTTACTGGTAGGTTAGGAATTTGAAGGGGATACTTCATAGATGGCATATCCCTGCTCCATGTCATCCGGGGCCTGAGCTGGGGACACTCAAAGTGTGAAAGCATCTCCATCCACTGTTGGGTGATGCTGGCTGTCAGCTAAGACCTCAGGTAGGCCGCCAGCCAACCTACACTTGGCCTTTCCTCCACATAAGTGGAACAGGGCTTTCTCACAGCATTAAGGCTGGGTTTTAAGTGTGAGTGTCCCAAGAAAGCAAAGACAGGAGAAAACATCGCTTAGGTCCAAGGGGAGGAAACAGACCTCCCAATGTGGGGACTGTCAAGATCACATTGCAAAAAGAACGTGTGGGACAAGAGAACACTGCAGTCATCTTCAGAACATATAATCTGCCACACATCCCAAGTAGTATTCTATATCTACCTTCCTATGCCTGAAACTAACACCATAAAAGAAACAATCTGTGATGATAAAGTGTTCCCTCAGCAGGATTTATTAATTTAAAAAAATGTCAAATAGCACTTTACACCTGGCAAATCCCCTTCAGGGTAGTCACAATCACCCTGTGTGGTTGTTATTCTCACACTACTCTATAAATGAAAGGCCTGAAATCCAGAAAAGTTATATGAGTTCAGCAGAGACCTTTGGGAGGTTAAGGATAGACTCACAATTTGAACTCAGAACTTCAGACTCTAAAGCCTATGTTATTCTCACACTTCCTTTCAAGTGAAAATAGGTTTATCCAATAACAACCAATAAACACCAAATGAATTAACAAATGGATAAACACTAGACCCTGAAATTATTTTATCAGAAATTCTACCATTTATCAGAGTCCTGTGGAAATGGAACACTAACTAGGTTGGCTCTGATGAAACAAGAACATCTTTTTAGAGAGTAAGCCTAAAGAAATGCCTTGGTAGAAACCCTGAAAACCAGTGCCAACTAAGATGGGGAAAGACTGTCAATGCTGAATTAAAATTGTGGGTGCCACCAAACTTTGCCTCAAAAAGCCTGTGAGGGTGGGCATTTTTCTTTTTTTCCATTTTCAATAATAACGTAAAGGTGCCACAGACAATTTAAATCACTCCCATTTGTGACATAGATAAACTCTTCTAAGAGAATTAATAGATGGTTTTCACATTTAATTCTTGGAGTCATTTTTTCAACTGTAGCCTGTTAATTAAAGTATAGCTTGTCGAATCTAGAATATGAACAATATTTTATCTTCTGTTCCCAGCGCGATTCCCCAGTATTATTCTAGGAGACATCAGATTAAACTCTACAAAAATAATCTGTATCATTTTCAGAATTAAAAATCTTGGAAATTAATTATCTGAGTATTAGTTCTACCTCAATGACATTGCACAATGAAAAGAGAACGAACAATTTAAGATTTCACTATTACCTTTAAAATGTAGTTAGGAAGTAATAAATGAAGAAATTCTCAGTTCTGCAAATGTTCGAAGAATTGGCAGAGTAGGCAAAACACTAAAAGTCTTCAAGTTCTAAATAGATATAAATCAATATGGAAGAATAAAGAATAACTTAGATTTCCAGACTACAACTATTTTTCCCTAGAACTTTTTCTTTCAGTGTCCTTGCTTTGCCATTAAAAGTTCTCTAATGTTAAATGGGCTGAATAACCATCATTTATATCATTTCAGTATTTATAAATCTGTCCCAGATAGGACTGGAGCACAGAGGCCAATTCGTATTTCATATAATTCAATATATTCCTTTTATTTCTCTAACAGAAAATAGTAACTCCCAGGCTGTAATCTCCTTTTAAAATGGGCCATTAATGATTTACAAGGGTGGTTTTGTTTTTTGTTTTATATTTTTTTTTTGAAAGGAAGAGAAATAAAACCTTTCATGAGTAGTCTTCCAGGCTGGCTTTTCCGAGAACTAATATGAAAAGGTATAAAATATGGTAAAGAAAACCCAAGCCCAACCTCTCCTCTTGGCATTCTGGTTCCTTTAAGATCTGTTCTTTACTTGCTTTTTCTATCACTTCTTTCCCACCACCCCCTATCCTTCCTTCTTCAGCTCAAGAGAATTCTTCTCCAAACCCTTTCTGGACCAATGTCTGAGTCATTCTCTTCTGCTTCTCCATTTACGGGACCCCTACTCCTCCTCCAAGGTCCAAATTAAACACTGTCCTTGGCTGAAACATCCTCTAATCCACCCAGGGGTTGATAGTCACTCTAGCCGCACCTCATCTAACAAATATAATACAACACTTGTTTCATTCTGGTTGAGTTTTTTTTTTTTTTTTTTTGAAGTGAAATCAGGTTTATTAGGAAAGTAAAGGAATAAAGAATGGCCACTCCGTAGGCAGAGCAGCCTCTGGTTGAATTTTAAGTGGTCATTCTTTACACATCTGCATCTCTAAATGAGTCGCAAATTGCAAACTCCCTGAGGAAGGAAGCCCTGTGTTATTCCATGGTTATATCCTTTCACAATGCATGGAATAGCTTAAAGCAAGCTCTCAATTTTATTAATATTTAGAATAGCTGATATTTATTGATCACATACTACTTATCCGTCTTAGTTAAGCATTTAAAGCATTATTTCAATTAACTTTCACAAGAGCCATATATCTAAGTATCATCTTTCACACATTATAGAGGAGGAAATGAGATCACCGCATTTAAGGAGCTTTCCTGTCATGCAGTTAGAGACACTGGGATTTGAACCTGAGTATTTGGATTCCACAGCCTAAACCGCTCTTCTCTGCTTTCCACTTGATAGTTTAAATGAATTAATTTAAATTAATTTAAATGAAATTCAAGAACAGCATAAACTATTCATTGAAAATGAAGTTATAGAATGGGTAGAAGTAGTTCTGTTACTGGTAGAGGGTCTTGACTGCAAGTTGTCCAGGTTTTTGACGTTTTGAACAAAGAATTGGACAAAACACACAGCAGAGCAAGGAAAGAATGACACAACAAAAGCAGAGATTTATGAAAAGTGAAAGTACACTCCACAGTGTGGGAGCCAGCAGCGGCAGCAGCTCAAGGGCCTGGATACAGAATCTTCTCAGGTCCAAATAACCCTTGAGATTTCCCATTGGCCACTTTGTGTTCACCTCATGTAAATGAAGTGGTGGCCCTCAATCAGAGACTAAGGTGAAGTTACAAAGTTGAACGTATATGCAAATGAAGACTTGGCCGGCAATCAGTCTGATTGGTTGCTGTCTGCAACAAATCAGAGGCTGAAGTGAAGTTACAAAGTTGCACTCCTATGCAAAAACCAACCGATCAGAGGTACTTTCAATTTCCCATCTGCCATGCAGTGGGGGTTTGCAAAGGGAGTAGCCTCTGGTCCTTTTGTTACTTAGATGTGCAAAGTTAGTTTTCCATTCAGTTTAGTTCTAGGAAGTCAATGTGAAATGGCCTTAGGTTCCCCAACTGCAGACCCTATTCTCCTGCCTCAATTCCATTTGCTTATGTATTATTTTTGTTGTTTACAACATAAATGAGGAATCTCTGGAATTTCATCTTTCATAAGACAACACTTGGATTTTCTTAAAACAGATTATTTTCTTACCCATTAGTCAAAGTAAATTCATCTTCCCTTAATATCATGACACCACCAGGAGTATTAGCAAAGCATAATACTAATTATCTCACTCAGATGTACAATCATAGAACATAAAAGAAAACATTCTTCCTTTTAAATTCCTTATAACTCCCAAGTGATAAATAAGGGAGTAAATTTAGGGTCAAAAGAAGGGTTCAAGCTATGTCTATACAGCCAAATCACCAAGTCATATGTCCAACAGGCTACTTGTTATGTATTTTTAAAATATTTTACCATTCATATTGGCCAAATCAATGTGATTGATTCATAAATGCCAGCAATCCCTGTGTTGGGAATGATTTTTCCATTTATCTACTGATGCGCAAAGTCCTAGAACAACAAGAGATAAATATAGAAACATTCAACTTTCTTGTCCCTCCAATCCCCTCTCAACATTGTTGCTAGCTTTCTAAGACACAAACTTAAGTGAAAAGAAGTGAACTTCGACCCATACCTTTCACCTTATCCGAAAATTAACTCAAAATGGATCACAGACCTAAATGCAAAACCTAAACTATACACAAATTTCTAAAAGAAAATTTAGAAGAAAATATTTACAGCCTTGCTTAGGTGAAGATTTCTTAGAAAATATACCAAGAGGTTGTAGTGAGCCTGGGTGACAGAGTGAGACTCCATCTCAAAAAACAAACAAACAAGAAAATATACCAAAAGCTGGACCACAAAAGAAAAAAGTTATAAACTGGACTCATCAACATGAAAAGCTTCTACAAGACACTGTTGAGAAAGTAAAAAGATAAACCAGCTGGGCGCGGTGGTTCACTCCTGTAATCCCAGCACTTTGGGAGGCCGAGGCAGGCGGATCATGAGGTCAGGAGATCCAGACCATCCTGGCTAACACAGTGAAACCCTGTCTCTACTAAAAATACAAATAAATTAGCCAGGCATGGTGGCAGATGCCTGTAGTCCCAGTACTCGGGAGGCTGAGGCAGGAGAATGGCATGAATCTGGGAGGCAGAGCTTGCAGTGAGCCGAGATCGCACCACTGCACTCCAACCTGGGCGACAGATCAAGACTCTGTCTCAAAAACAAAAAAAAAGATAAACTACAGATAAGGGACTTGTATGCTGAATATATAAAGAACTCGCAAAACTCCACAATAAGGAAAAATAAAATTGGGCAATAATTGTGAACATACACTTCAACAAAGAGATATATGGATGGCAAACACACACACACACACACGAGAAACGTGTTCAATATCACCAGTCATTTGGCAAAAACACACACACACACACACACACACACACACACACACACAGTAAAACCACAGTGAGATATCATTTCATATCTATGAAAATGGCTCCATTTTTTTTTTTAACTGACAACATCAAGTGCTGACAAGGATACAGAGTAACTGGAACTCTCACATGTTGCTAATAGGATTGGAAAAGGGTACAAGTACCTTTGGAAAGCAGTTTAGCAGGTTTTTATGAAGTTAAACATATACTCTCCAGTGACCCAGTAATTCTACTCCTAGACATTTACCCAAGGGGAATGAAAAAGTTATGTTCATAAAAGCCTGCACCTGAATGTTCATAGCAGCTTTCTTCATAATTACCAAAAAGTGAAAGTAAACCAAATGTCCTCTGTTGAATGGATTAAAAGCCTATGGTATATCCATGCCATGGAATACCACTTAGTAATAAAACAGAACAGACTACTGGTATACATACTAAATGGATAAATCTTAAATAGATTATGCTAGGTGAAGGAAGTCAGAATCAAAAAGCTATATATATTATTGTGTTCCTGTGACAGTTTAGAAAAGGCAATGCCACAGGAACAGAAAACAGATCACTGGTTGCCCAGGAGAGAGGACAGCTGACTTCAAAGGGAGACTCCCAGCACTTTGGGAGTCCCAAGGAGGGAGGATGGCTTGAGGCCAGGCATTTGAGACCAGCCCAGGCAACATGGCAAGATCCTGTCTCTACACAAAAAGAATAAATGAAAATAAACTTGCATTAAACTGACTTTTCAGATGAGTAGAATCCATGCTTTTTTCCTCTCCTGAGTCCAGGGCCCAATTAGGCTGCAGTGATGCCAGTAATAAGAAGTGTATGAAAAGAAGAAAAGTTAAAGTTCTTAAAGAGAAAACTTTAAGACAGGCATGCATAATCAGAGTAGAAAGACATCAATAACCCAACAGTAATAAATGTAGGGAATTAGAAATGACCTTAAACCACATTTTCCTCTGGAAAAATAATCCCTCAAAGAAAATGAGAGCAAAATGAACAATGGAAGGATAAGCAAAACTGCTTATACCAAAAGAATCCTTGGAAGATAACACATGAAGTGAGAAGACACAGTATCTCTTTCCAAAGCCCGGAATTGGTTTCAGGTCTGCTGCTCAGCCCCATCTCCCCAGGCATGTCTACAAGTCACATAGTTTCACCTCCGCTAATGTCTGCATTGTCCCAGGAATGATTTAGAACCTGTCAGGGCAACATGATTTTACTAATGAAGGGGAATTCTTGGTTCAATTTGGCCATGATACATTCTGAATCCAAGTGCAATAGTACATATTCTTTGAATCTCAGAAAGAGTTTCTAAGAATTTGACCAAAACAAATATTTATGTTATAGAAAAGACTTTGTGAATATTAAACTTTCCCAAACAAACCCTGCTGGAACAGCATTCATTGGCTGAACACTGCCTTCCCACACCCCATCCCCCTACTCCCACTTCTCTCTCTCTCTCTCTCTCTCACACACACACACTTCACTGCCTGTTGCCCATTTGGAGCTGATTAGTTCATCCCCCCAACAGGTACTAAAACATTATGAGCTCAATGAGCCTGCTTACCCCACTGAGTAACCCCAGACTTGTATCTCAGCAAGCCCTGTGCTGAAATGTAAGAGCCAATTCCCTTGCTACTTATCATAAAATTCCCATCAGTTACATGAATATTTTTAAACACTTAATTTTGATCATTCCTTTGGCTTTTTCCCTATGTATGTGTGTACACCTGTGTCTACGGTGATTCTTTTATTAGATGGATCTTAAATGTGATAGGCAATAATGCAACAAATCTAAAATTTGTAAGTCTACGTTCAGAGTCAGGACTGGGATGAGACAAGAGAGGGGCTAAAGTTGCAAAATTCAAGAGGGCCCTCACTCTCAGGGTGCCCAAAGCTTTTTCACTGCCAGTCCCACTCATCTGAGGCTCTGTAAAGAGAAGTTACATGCTTTACTACTGTGCAAAAAACACACACAGGTCATCTAATCCTCTCACAAAAAATAAGCTGTGTCTCCTCTTCACATAGCTGACTACTTCTCAACCTTCAAGTTCTAGTTCAGATGTCTCCTCCTTGGAGAGAATGTTCCTAAATACATTCTTTAAAGGAGCATCCTCTCCTATAATCCATCATGGCACTCTTATATTTCTTCTCCATGTTGGTCAAAATGTATAATTACTTCTTGTTTATTGTCCGTTTCCACTAGAATATTAGCACTGTTAGGGCAGAAACAATGAATGTCTTGTTTAACAACATACCCCCATTGCCTAGCACCGTGCCTGGCACATAGTTAACACACAATAAAATAAAGTGTTGAATGAATGGAACTTTAATGGCTTTGGGATGATTCAAGTCCACTCGTGACATTTACTTGCCTTGAATCCTTAGGTGAGTTACATAAATCCTGTATGGCTCACCTTTGAATGTTCTCACCTCAAAATGGAGATGTTCATTCATCCATTCATTCATTCAATAAGTTGCTTACAAGGTATCTGACATAAATCAAAGAGTAAGTAAATGAATAATGTTTATTTTCCCATTCGGAAGCATAAAAAGTTACATACTGTTCAAATTTACATGGCCAGTGTTCTGGTTTTCTAGGACTATATAACAAATCACCCAAAATTTAATGACTTAAAACAAATATTACTTCACTATGATTCACAGTTCCTGTGAGTCAGGAATTTGAGAAGGGCTCCGTTGGGTAGGTCTGGCTTGGGACTTCTCACCCAGTCAGATGGTGGCCAGAGCAGGGAAAAAAAAAAAAAAAAAATGGAGGTCTGGAGAAGCTAGGGGTTAGCCAGGGATTGATATATTTCTCCCTCTTCTCTCTCTCTCTCCCCACCCCCACCCAGCATGCTGTTGCAGTGCTTCTTTATATGGTCTCTCTAGGTAGACCAACTGGACTTCTTCACAGCGTGGTGCCCCTAGGACAGTCAGACGGCTTACCTGCCAAAACAGTGCTCCATTGCAAGTGTTCCAGCAAACAAGGCAGAAGTTGTATTGCCATTTATGACCTAGCACTGGAAATGCAGCTAAGTAGATATTTCAGGATCCTTCCTGCCTACATTCATTCTGGAAAACAAAGGCCTATTTTGCTCTGTCTGTCCTTTTCAGTTCAAGCTGATACAATTCCTTTAAAATTTTTTTGTGAAATTTTTGTATATTAATTTGTAATCTACTCCGTTAAATGAAAGTTAGACAAAACTCTTTAAAGTACGTTTTCACTCCCTGTGAGGTTGCCTTTGGAAAATTCCCTTAAGTGTCTTAAAAGTCCTGGCCGGGCATGGTGGCTCATGCCTATAAATCCCAGCACTTAGGGAGGCCAAGGTGGGAGGATGGCTTTAGCCCAGAAGTTTGAGACTCACCTGGGCAACATGTTGAAACCCTATCTCTACCAAAATACAAAAATTAGCTAGGCTTTGAGGCTCACACATGTGGTCCCAGCTACTTGGCAGGCTGAGGTGGGAGGATCCCTTGAGCCTGGGATGTGGAGGTTGGATCCCTTGAGCCTGAGATGTGGAGGTTACATCCCTTGAGACAACAGCGAGCCACTGCACTCTAGCCTGGGAGAGAGAGCAAAACCCTGTTTCAGAAAACCCAAAACAGTCTTAAAACAAAACAACACATTTTAAAATCCTATTAACACAAAGGGTCTGTGACACACACCCTTCAGATTCTTAGAACATTTTTGTCTGTTTGAAAGGATATGAAGCCCCACCTAACATCTTTGAGATCTTAACAAAGGATCGTACAAGACCACCCTGGATTTGATCTCTGCCCTGAAACTAGTACTTAATTTGAGATTTTTTTGTTTTCTGGTAAAATAAGAAACATTTATTTTCAAAACAGTCTTGACATCTTACTATTTCCTCTATGTTTTTATTAAAAACTGAACAGCTGCATTTTGGCTTATCTCTCTACTTGTGTCTTAGCATGTCTAAAAGAAACCAGTTGGCCTTTTCAACATTCTGCCTACAAATTTTCTCAGACAGATCCATCAGTTCATTAGGTACGTTTTCTCTTTTCCATACTACTAGAGGTGACAATTTGGCTAAACTTTCTACCACAACCTACCAAAGGACTCCTTTCTTCTGGTTTTCAGTAACGTTTTCCTCATTCCTTGAAACCTTTAAAACAGATTCTTCAGGGACCAACAGGCTTCTGCTGACAGTATCTTCAAGGCTCTTCCAGTATCTCCCTGATGCCTGACCCCAAATTGTTTTCATCTTTTGTTCTAGCAGCACCCTACTACAAAGTAACAGAGTCTGTTCCATTTTTCTGTTATGTATCAAATCAATCTGAACTTAAGGTCTTGAAGCAAGAACAAATATTTTATTCTCTTGTTGTTTCTGTGGGTCAGGAGTCTGAGAAAGATTCTACCAGGGTGGGATTCAGTGACTCACTAATCCCAGCACTTTGGGAGGCAGAGGCAGGCAGATTACTTAAGGTCAGGAGTTCAAGACCAGCCTGAACAACACAGTGAAACCCTGTCTACTAAAAATAAAAAAAAAAGAATTAGCCAGGCATAGTGATGCATGCCTATAGTCCCAGCTACTCAGGAGGCTGAGGCAGGAGAATCAGTTGAACCCAGGAGGTGGAGGTTGCAGTGAGCTGAGATGGCACCACTGCACTCCAACCTGGGCAACAGAATGAGACTCCATCTCAAATTAAAAAAAAAAAAAAAAAAGGCTCTACCAGGTCATTCTGGCTTAGGGTCTCTCATGTGGTTGCTGTCAGATAGTGGCTGGAGATGGAATAGTAGGTGGGTTAGAGCAGATGGGGGATGCCAGGCAGCTCTCTATTTTATTCACGTATGCTCAGGGCTTCTCCATGTAGTGTCCTTACACAGGCTACCTTGGGCTTCCTCACAGCATGGTGGTTGGAGCTCCAGCAAGGCAGTGTTAGCATTACCTTTTGTCTTCACTTTGGAATTCACACAGCATCACTTTCATCACACACTGTTGGGAAATAGTGAAAACACCTGCCCAGTTTCAGGAGCAAGAATGCAAACCCACGCCTTTATAGGAGGAGTTTTTGGGGGTTTTTTTTGTTTTTTCTTTGTTTTTTTTGTAAGTACAGATTTATTTTCAACCCTCTACATCCAGTAAGTAGCCATTGAACTACTTGTTTTCTATTACATTAAAGAAAATAGAAAACTTCATTCAATTATTCATTTATTCATACTCTCTTAATCCTCTGTGTAAATCCTGTTACTAGAATATCACATTATTTTCGAATGTCCTCTTTTTGTATGTGTCTCTTCCCTTAGACTGTCAGATTTCCCAGTGTGGTTGGGAACTGTTTCATTCTTCTTTGTGTCTTCATTAGTGTGAAATCTGACTCATAATAGATGCTCAAATAATATATGCTGACTAAACAGATGAATAAGTAAATTGCACTTTTACTTTATTTACAAATGTTGAATTGGAATATATCCTATTAAGTAATGAATCACCAAAAACTAAATTTACATTTCTATTCCCTGTTGCTAGAAAATTTTGTTCTTATTAAGTCAACAGCATAATCCATATTTATATTGGCTTTGTTTTGCAAATGTGCATTTTCACATGTAGACCACAGAGAGGGTATACCCTGCCTTAGAATCCAAACAACTGAAGCAAATGTAAAAAATACCTTCCAAGAAGAAGGCTGACCCAACCACAGCTCAGGACAGATTGCCCAGCATGGGGAAAGGGACAAGAGAACAACCTTGTGAAAAAGCAGCAGCAGGAAGAGAAATGGCAGAGGTGCAGCCCTCACGAGGAAGAATGGCAAAGCTCTGCCACCCACCTCAAGGCTTCTGAGCTGAGGAAACAGTCCCAGGGCATAATAAATCTCTAAGTGCAAAAGTCAGATGAATACAAAGGTAAGGTGGTGTGAAAAGATGCCCAGCTCCAAGAGACCTGACTATTATGGATAAGGCAACATGGCAGGGCACAGGGTTGGGCTCTTCCTCTGCATAGTGGATTCAGGGGAGAAAGAGAGATTGGTGGTTGGAGGAAGCACACTCATTCTGCATGTGCAAGGCAGTGGGGGCTTGAGGGAATGTGAAGGAGGGGCTCAGAAAGAAAACAGCTGAAAGGCTAAGACTATGATTTTAGCAGAAAGGTACCAAACAGCAGGTTCCCTCTCTGTACCTCCACACCCTACCCCCAATCTTGAATTCATCCCAAGATGAGCTTTGGTTCAGGACACTACCACATGTTTATTGTCACTGAACAGGAAAGGTCTGGCTGATCTCCAGGCACTACAGCCCCAAAGCTTGAGGGCTAATTGTGTTTGTTATTGTTGTTGTTTAACTGTTACACAATTATCCATTAAGGCAGATGGATTCATTTTTTCTAAACACCCATGAAACTGATTCCTTAGCACAGCTCATTTATTTGCTTCTGAAGAATGGTATGAAACAACTATTTGGGGAATAACACACAAGAGAATATGTTTCCCAAAACCCTCTCATTAGTGGGGAGAGGACTTCTGTGTTTTGCCAGGGGTCATACAAATTCTGGGATGGGGTGGGTGGGATGGATGAGGGTTCTGAGAAACTGAGAAGCAGCGAGGATTAGACAGACACAAATATCTATAAAATTAAAGGGCATTTTTCTTCACAACAAATTGTTTGCTGAGAATTGTTTTTCACTCTTGAGAAAATCATGTATGTTCTTCCTCTTCAAAAGTTACATGGAAATTATCAGTATAAAACTAATGCATTTACAACATTCCTCTAGTAAAACTGAACCGTCTCTCAAAACTACCAAATACTGACCCCTGAAAAACAATTCTATTTGTCATAAGCATGACTGAGGTGAGATCAGCAGAGCTCCCTACTCTATAGGATGGAGTTAACTAAAGGAATCATAATGACCTGAACACTCACATCATTTGACTTCAGTCTCTGATCAAAATGGTGCCTAAATCAAGTTTCCTGTTTTTCCACCCTGTTACACAATGATCCATTAGGACAGGTGGATCAATTGGACCAGCCATCCATGCAACCTCTGGTTCCTGAGATCAATCTGCTTATTTGCCCTGGTAAAAAATAGGATGAAGCAATGGTTTGAGAACAAAATTTACAGTTCACTTACAAAAGTTGGCATCATGTAGATACAATGCCTGAGAGGCAGTTTGGAATTTCCGATTACCATACTATCAATCTTATCCAGTGAATAAAGAAGAAAAAATATCAAGTTTTTATTTGCCTTTAAATGAGTGTTCCTTTCTCTTAGTTTTCTCATATACCCTAGTCAATGAAAGAACCTAAAGGCATTAATACCAAGTGAATCATTTTATGCTTACATATGCATGCAATGGATAGTTTTTTCCCCCAAATTTTGGAGCCAGAAAGCTTTGAAACACAGAAACTGCACCATTTATTTTGTCAAGATATGCCAGACAACTACAGAGATGGAGTTATTTCCTTGGACAACACAAAATGGCATGTGATTCACCATACCTTTTCCTACAGCAACAGGCTGCAGGGAATAAAACAAGGTAGAAATTATAAATGTATGAGAACATAATGCTAGAACTCATCATATCTAGTAATCTGATAATTAAGAGTTTGAAAACAATAAAGTTTCAGTATTTTAAACTTTAAAAGAAATCTAAATTTCAACCTGGGCAAAATGGTGAAACTCTGTCTCTATTAAAAACACAAAACAAAAAAAATTAGCTGGGCATAGTGGTACATGCTTGTGGTCCCAGCTATTTGGGAGGCTGAAATAGGAAGACCGCTTGAGCCTAGGAGGTGGAGGTTGCAGTGAGCCAAGATGGCGCCACTGCACTCCGGCCTGGGTGACAGAGTGAGGCCCTGTCTCAAAAAATGAAAGAAATTCAAGTTTACAAGTAGAGTTTTATATTTTTGTCTTAATGTTCCCAACCAAGATTTCAAAACAATAAGACGTTAGCCAAAATCAAAAAAGGAATAGCAAGTGTGAGGTGAAAAGAGTATTTGAATATATTTCTGGATGCACTGGATATTGGCAAATCATTTTGAAGATAGTTTCAGTTTCATGATCCATAAAATGTTTGTACTATTTGGCCCAGATTTTGCCATTTGGACTATCAACTCTAAGGAAACAATTTTGAAATACATGTTTATATTTTAATATAAACAAAATAATTTTGAAAACAATATTTTCCATAGTTATAGCAATAAGAACTGGAAATAATTTAAGTGGCCGCAAATTAAGGGAATTAAACATAATTTGGGGTCCAGCCAACAATATGATAATGGTTAAACTATGGTACCATCAGGGCAATATAATCTAAGGCACAGTTTTTTTCTTTTTTTTTTTGGTAGTTTCCCAACTTACTGTAAGTGGTTATGATACAGTTACATTTTTAAAATAATTTTTTAAGTCCTAGAAACCCTACCAATGCACTTGAGTGCTATGAGCACTTCAATAGTGAGGTAGTTGTAAAAACTGCTCTGAGGAACAGAACTGGGGAAGGAAAGAATAAAGGTTTGCTGCTTTTAATACTGTGTGATTTTAGACCATTTAACAAAAACTTAATATAAAGAAAATGACAATTACTGCTGTAAGTATGGAGGACAGAGACTATAAGCAAAGGAAACATGTGACCAGATTGTGTTTTAGGAATAACCCTCTGGTCAAGTCTGGAGAGTGGATTAGAAGGAACTAAGGAGATGATAGTTCTTTGGAGTTAGAATGTTTTAACGATTATTCTTTACATTTGTGTTGCACTTTATAAACTACAGTATTATTTCACTCCATGATCTAATATAAATCCTTTCCATTTTAAAAAAAAGCAACGACTCAACATCAGGTTTCAGGAGAAATCAGCATGTAAATTAGGCATTATGCAAAGAAAAAAAAAAACACTTAAAATCTACAATGGAAATACTGTCAGAGTCCACAGCTGCCAGGAAGCTCTAAGACAATGTTTTATCCCAGGATCTGCCATTGAGCTGTATTTTAAGTGTATCTGTTTTGTCTTTCTTCCTCAAGGTCTTTTGATATTTTATTCTTTTTTACTTTTTCAAAGCAGGGTTTCCCTCTGTCACCCAGCTAGAGTGCAGTGGTGCAGTCTCAGCTCACTGTAGCCTCGACTTCCTGGGCTCAGGTGATCCTCACACCCTCAGCATCAGCCTCCCAGGTAGCTGGGACTACAGGCACATACCAACACGGTTAGCTAATTTTTTGTATTTTTTGTAGAGCTAAGTTTTCATCCTGTTGTCCAGGCTGATCTCAAACTCCCGGGCTCAAGCGATCCTCCCACTTCAGCCTCCCAAAGTGCTGAGATATAGGCATAAGCCACCATGCCCAGCCTGATATTTTATTCTTACTGAAACAAACTTACCGTTATAACCAATGTCAGTCAGATGTCCCACCTTTATCCTCAAGTCACTCATACCCCAACCCCCACCCCCTAACTCCTTGCCACCAAAGAACAAATGGTTGATCATGGCTTGGACAAGTTTGTTCTCTATTTCCCAGGACCTTTTTAATCCTTTCCCATTTACCACTCTGGCTGTAGAGAAAGAAGAGGCAGCACTGTCTCATCCAAGATGTTCCTGCTCCACCCACCCACCCGCCTCCCACGGAGGAAGGGGAAGCAGTGGTTATGGCCCTGAGCCCTCAAGTCTGGCCTGTGCAGAGCACTTCACATGCTTGCTTTCCACAATGCTCCCTGCAGCCTTATAAAGCAGGTACTGTTACTCTCTCTACTGAGCTGCAAAGAAAATAAAGCTCAGAGAGAGATAGTCCTGCTAAGGCCACACAGGTAGTTAGTAGCAAAGCTAAGGTTCAAACCCATGGTGTATAACCCTAAACGTTTGTGCTTATACATTACAGTAAATACGACATTATTCTTGGGTGGTCTTCCCAGCCCACACATCCTTCAACCCTTTAGCTTTTACTTCAGGTTAAGTAGAGCAACAGAATGCTCACAGCTCACGGAGCCTCTGCTTCTCGTTAAACCCGGGATCATACATTCATCTTATCATACCAGTTGCTTAAATACACTTTTAAAAGACAAAATTCAGGGAGTTTAATGAGTGTATAAAGACAGGCATATTCCTGAAATTCTACTACATAAAGCATCTGAGTCAGATTATACCAGAACACGTGCTGGGCTATTTTTAGGAGGGCTGTATATAGGACATAGTTTCCTGGTTATGTCACAAGCTTGCAGGTGGGCCTTCTCCTCACATTTTAGATAAAAATAGATACATAGATATAAAGATAAATACAATACAGTTTCTGCCCTTGAAGAATTCCAAGACTAGTTACAGGGACAGAAAAGGTAAAAATGAAGCACGAGAATGTGAAATCTGGCATAACAGAGGTGGAGGAGCACAGACAGCAGGAATTTAAGGCACCTTAGAAGCCTCTGCTTCATCTGTGCAACACATTTTATTACATGCCAGGCACCAGGGAAGACAATTATTTACAAAAATCAACACTGTCTCGGCTCTCAGGACTCAGCTTTCTCAGGTGGGGAAATCAGACCTCGTCAAATGCCAGCACAAAAACAGAGTTCCACACCGAGAGAACTGCGCCCAAGGAAAGCAATGCTGTCTGCAGAAGACACGCAACAAAAGGACTTGTCTTGGACAGGGGCTGGGATGAGTGTAATCAGGGTGGCCCTCCTCTGAGGAAGTGACTCTTGAGCTGAGAGGTAAGGACAAAGGAGGCATTAACTCAATCAAAGGAATGGGGCTGAGAGCATTCTAGACACGCAGTCACATGTGCCAAATCCAGGGAATGAGAAAAGTAGAGCCTTTCCAAAACACTGGAAGGAAGTCACGTGACAAGAGTGCAGCAAGCCAGGGGAAAGGGCAAAAGGATGGAGGGGCAGATACCCAGGAGCTGGGGACTGTGGTGAGGATTACAGGTGGCGGAGATACAATGACACAAGACTCTTCACCTCTTCTCCATGTACCACGTAGGTACCATGTCCCCTAGGTAGCCACCTTTCCACAGCCTTGCACCATGGCAAAAGTAGCACAGAACCACTACAAATGTTCAGACAGCTCATGTAACTTCTTAGATTCTTCACTTATTACAAGTCAACACTTCAGGCCAGGGATATGTTTTAAAATCCTTTCAGTTACGTGAAATATGTTAACATCAACAGTTTTCAGACTCTTGCCCTACTAAAAGGTTGGTAGTAAACGTTTCTACTGATTGAGAAAATGACTTTACTGATAAATGGCTACCGGGCTTTCTGTCCAAACATTAAATGAATTCTGATGTAATCATAGCAGCACCTGCATTCATTTGAAAAATGATAATCCACGTATGTGTCCCAGATATAAGCATTTTTTAAATCTCCAGAATGATGTTTGTGACACATATGAATTTAGGGACCACTTGTAAAAATGACGTGGCCCATAACTTGGAAACCACAAGGCTAAACTCTAAGGTCCCTTTCAGTACTAAAACTCTGATTCTATCATAATTTTCAATAAGAATGGTTTTTATCCTTATATGTTATGGAGCAAAAGACAGAAAACTTTGGCTAACACTACAACTAAAATCTTTTGGAACACAAAGCCAATTGGGAAAATCTGCTTAAGTTGACCATGATTTACTTGAGATTCTAAACATGTGCACGCTGCAGCTGATTAACAATTCTCTTTAATGTGTTTTTTAAGCTTCTTGAACCTCTTAACCTCAGCTGTTCTGAATCTTGATGTCATCAGCCTTGATCTCCCTACATCCAAACATTCTCTGTGGGCTTTGCTTTCACACAAGCCCTTCCTATATAATCATCCCAAAAGCTCCAGGCTGATGTCCTCTAGTATTGCAATTTCAGGGAAAAAAAAAAAAATTAGCTTTACATTTCCAACACTTCCTGAAAAAAAAAATCCAGAAATGAGTCTCCCAGACCTGGATTACACCTTGTGTTCATCCCTGAACCAATTGCTGTAACCTAGAAGATGGAAGTCACAGATTGGCCAAGCCAAGTGTCACTATCCATATGCTTGAGAGCAGGGAGATGTGGGAAGTTTCAAAGGAAAAACCAAGGGGACATGATATGGATATCCCATAGACCAAAGCAACAGTTTTAATGACCTTCTGGACTTTTTTTTTCTATTGCAAATGACAGAAACCCAATTTATGTGGTTTTAGCAAAAAGAGTCTTAATTGGCTCACATAACTGAGAACTTCAACAGTACTTTGGCTTCTGGCATAGCTAGATTCAGGGATTCAAATAACTGAATTCCCTCTTCTTCTCCCTCTCCATCTCTCTCCCTGTCCTGATTTCTTTAGTCTTGACTTCATCTTCAGGAATGCTTTCCTCCAAATGGAAGACTATGTAGTCCCCGGCAGCCCTAATGTACATAATCTTAGCTTCTGAACTTTCCAAAGGAGAATGGCCTTTTCCCTCCATCTCAGGCTTTAAAGAAGGACTCAGAATTAGCCCCCCGGGGCCACATGTCCAGTCAGCCACAAGTCACCCCAACCAGAGCATGAGCTACTCTCACGGAAAAGCCTAGAACCCATACCTGGGGCTGGGAAAGTAGGGCCTCAAATTATTAGACCTACAAAAATATTAAAGAAAAACAGTTCCTTAAAGGTAAAGTCAGATGCTCCACCAAAAAAAAACAAAACAAGAAAAAAAACAAAAAGAGAGAGACAGTGAGAGACATTGGGGGATAGGAAGGCAAAAGCAATAGGTGTCTATTATGGTCCTCATGCTAGTATTCAGCTCCATACATCACCATGTCTGTCACCTAGCATTTGAGTTTCTGACCTTGTTTTCCTCTCCCTCCTGGCTGAGCACACTCCTGGAAAACTCTTGGTGGTAATTCTCTTGCTTTAACTCAACCTCAAGACTCTTCTTTTCCATACTCTAACCTGGTAGAAAGTCTCTATTCCAGTATGTATTGGTCATTTGGGCAGGATGTGCAAGTAAGAAGTAGGGATTCAGGTGTGCTGGGGACTGAGACAGGTGGGGCTGGGGATGAAGGCTCAGGAGGAAGAGAAGAATTCATTGTATATGAATGAGAACAACTTTACAAATAAAGATAATAGAAAGAAAGTACAATAAATGGCATTAACTCCAGCAAAGAATGAAATTACCTTACAGCAGTAATATCTCCCTATTACTAAGGAAGATACTACTAATTTTAATGAACAAAAGGAAAGAATAAAGTGTTATGAAGGGACAGGAAGAAAAGTCTATGGCAGTATTTCTCAAAGTATGGTCCCTGGACTATAGCAGCATGTATTAGCCCATTCTCATGCTGCCATGAAGAAATACCCGAGACTGAGTAATTTATAAAGAAAAAAGGTTTAATTGACTCACAGTTCTGCATGGCTGGGGAGGGCTCAGGAAACACAATCATAGTGGAAGGCGCCTCTTCACAGGGCAGCAGGAGAGCGAATGAATGCCAGTAGGGGAAATGCCAGACGCTTATAAAACCATCAGATCTCATGAGAACTCACTCACTATCATGAGAACAGCATGAGGGAAAACTGCCCCCATGATTCAATTACCTCCCACCAGGTCCCTCTCATGACACGTGGGGATTATGGGGATTACCACTCAAGATGAGATTTGGGTGGGGACACAGCCAAACTATATCACAGCATCACCTGGGAGTGTGTTTAAAATGCAACTCTGAAATTGTCAGAAGCCTGAGGATAGAATCCTCCAGGTGAATCTGATGCATGACAGTTCATAGACCTTTTACTCTAAAGAATGATCCGTCCTTCCTCTGTGGAGATCCACTTCTTGTTTTAAAACAAGGTGCTGATATTCATCTTTCACAATTTATAAAATGCCCCCTTTCTAGTCTCTTCTTTCAATTCCTTCTCCCTTATTTTCTGTAATTTCAATTTCTAGTCCATGAGCATAACACAAACTGTCAAGTTTAGGTCAATGAATATAGCTAGAGACAAAAAAGGAAAAGTTAAAAGAACAGGTCACCATTTCTTAGTGTATATTAGCAAGAAGGAATTACTTGAATCAACCAAACTTCGGCTTTGAACTTTCTGCTCACAAAAACGGACTAGTCATTTTTTGAGCAGACAAGCAGTGGAAAGGGAGCTTGCATTTTCTCTGTTGTACATCAGCTTACACATACACCATAGAAAGCAAATATTAAAGCTTTTCGTCTTAAGGAATCTTTTTTTTTCTTTAGGAAATTTTTTCTTCTTCTTTTTTTTTTTTTTTTTTTTTTTTTTTTTTTTTTTTTTTTTTTGAGACAGACTCTCACTCTGTTGCCCAGGCTGGAGTACAGTGGCATGATCTCAGCTCACTGCAACCTCCACCTCCCTTGTTCAAGCAAGTCCCCTGCCTCAGCCTCCTGAGTAGCTGGTATTACAGGTGCATGCCACCACACCCAGCTAATTTTTTTGCATTTTTAGTAGAGATGGGGTTTCACCGTGTTGGTCAGGCTGGTCTCAAACTCCTGACCTTATGATCCACCCACCTCAGCCTCCCCAAGTGCTGGAATCACAGGTGTGAGCCACCGTGCCCAGCCAAGAAATAATATTTTTAAAAATGTTTGCAAATACTATACCAATGTTATAACCTGGGAAATGTGCAGACATATTCTGTGTGAATCAAAAAAGGAAGCAGTTACAGGACACAGACCAAAAAAATAGAGAAATGACACTCTCACGGTATTTACATGCCAGGCCCCGTTCTAAGTGCTTGATGTATATGAGCTTATTCGATGCTCACTATAGCCTTACAATTTGCATACTGCTAGCAGGCCCATTTGAAAGATGAAGATGAAGCACAGAGAGGCACTTACAAAGACCACACACTCTGAACTTGAAACCAGGCAGTGGCTCCCAAAAAACCAATGAATGCTCTTGACCACCTTTCTTCTTAATTTCTGGTCCCAACCACTCTTCCAGTCTACCTCAAAGCAGAATTCAGTGATATTACTGTAACTTTAAGCAGATCAAGGGCAGCCAGGAGCAGGATGGGAAGAGGCAGAGATGTTGAAGGAAACATGGAGACAGGAGGAATGAAGCTGGACAACCGGGCATAGAGTAGCAGAACCAAAAGGAAAGGACAAGAAGTCAAGGAAGGGGAAGCTGGAAATGGGTTGATGGAGTTCATGGACAACGGTGAAATCAAGGAGGTTGAGAGAGAGTAAAGGGATCATAACGTTGCTCTGGAGAGGCTGAGGACAAGTTCACATGATGAAGGGGTGGGAAGCTGCAGGAAGAGGGGACACAGACAGCTAAGGAGACCAGAGACCCAGGGGAAGGCATGAAGGAGTCAGTCTGGGAGGTACAGCCAAGAAGAGACACATTTAGAAACGAAGACATGGGTTCAGAAAGATAAAACAGAAAGGGGACAAATAAAGAGAAGGGGACAAAATGAAAAGGGAAGGTCCTCTCCTTGGGCATTCCAAAGGCCATCATGCCCTATGGTCCAGACAAGAGAGTGTCTGTTAATAAAAATTAAAAGAGTTGGATCTAGCACCGGTGCTTTTTCATTTTGTTCATCCATTCCCTAAGAGCTTGTGAGCTTTCACTTCTAAAATAATAGAGACGGAAGAGATCAAGCCAGATTGACATTTCCCATCCACTCAATACATGTCTCAGTCCTGTCAGTGGGGCAACCACAGAGGAAGGACTGAGCAATAGAAACCCATTTTTACTGCCTTTAAAAGGCTATTTAAACATGCCACAGAGAACATAGCCCAATTCAGTGAAAGAGAAGCTCTTAGAGGCAGCTGCCTGCTCCACTTGGGCTGCGTGGATCCACGCTCTGGCTCCTCACTTCTTCGACATGGGTAGGGCTGGCCTTGTGTCACATTTACTTGAGTGACCTGGGTTCCCAAATGTCTAAAAGAATGTGACTGAAGAGTCAAAGGCATGCAGACAAAGACAATTTAGGAATATTTTGCTTATTGACCACAGAGGTGTGAATTCTTGCACGTAACAAATTGTCTTCTGAATACAATGCAAGTGCAGGGCCTCCCTTTATCATTCCAGTCCTCACATTCCAGGGCTTCCCAAACTTTCCTGTTAGCAATCACTTGGAGTATTTGCTTTAAAAAGAAAAGCGTTTGCCAAAATTGTACCCCCGAGATTCTGAATCAATAGATTTAGGCGAAGCCTAAGACATCTTTTCTGTTTGTTTGTTTAATTCCTACAGATACGAACACTTACAGAAGTAATTCTTTGGGTCTGACATGTTCAGGAGGCTCTGATGTGTCCTATTCGCCACGTAAACTGCATTTCTTTCTGTCGTTTGGTTTTGTTTGAGACAGGACCTCGCTCTGTCATCCAGACTGGAGTGCAGTGGTGCCATTACAGCTCACTGTAGCCTCGACTTCCCAGGGCTCAGGTAGGTGATCCTCCCACCATGCCCAGCTAATTTTTGTATTTGTGGTTAGAGACAAAGTTTCATCATGTTGCCCAGGCTAGCCTCAAACTCCTTGGTTTAAGAGATCCACCCACCTTGGCCTCCCAAAGTGCTGGGATGGTAGGCATGAGCCACTGCACCTGGTCTAAACTCCATTTCTTTTTGCTCAACTAGTTCCCACTTCTTTCCTACCCATACTCTTTACATCACACATCTACCTATGCTGACTTCCAGATTCCCCAACTTCTGCCGCCACATAGTATGTTCGCCTATTGAAATCCTTGAAATTCTAGCCAATTCTCAGCTGGAATTTCTTGACCTCCCAATTTGAAAGTGGTCTCTTCCTCTCCACTCTCACATACAATCCAGTTTGTACTTGTCTTGTGGCACATGCTCCCATTTTACCTTGCTATAGGAATAGTACCCACCATACCCTCCTTGCTAGACTGCAAACCTGTTGAAGGCAGTAGCTATGTCTTCAGATAGCCCCACAGATATCAAATGCTTAGCACAGTGCTTGAGCCATTGTATCTCCTCAGAAGGAATATTCCCCCCTTCCCTTTTTCCTTTCATACCCCTTCTGTGCATAGCAACAGGCTTTGCGTACGGTATCTGTTTATTAAATGTATGTTAAATAAATGAGTAACTGAAATAAGAACTTCTGGAGACTTTTGTTAATTTGTGCTACTTTTTCATTCAGATAAAATATGCCTGGGAAAAAGTACCAGGAGGTATTTAGCATACAGAAAGGAGATGTTTTGTTTTTCTCTATAGGTAACTCATAAATTACAATGCCAAAGTCTTGGCTGTTGAATTTTGGGACATTTTTAAAATAAACAAGCATTTAACTGAGTATCCAGAATGTATACAGAGCTCTTCAGAGAACTAAAGGAGGATACAAAATAAATGGGGGAAAGTTTCTCCTATTCTCATCAACACAGAGTTTTGTTTAAATATAACGAAATACATGGGGCACAGCAGCTCACACCTATAATCCCAGCACTTTGGGAGGCGGAAGTGGAAGGATTGCTTTGTTACAGTAGGTATCTAGTCAGGCATAACCAGGGCAGGAGAGGGTTCGCCACCACACCTCACTAGGAATGTCAGGCAACCATCAGGTGATGGTCAGGCAGTTGTCACACAGCCAGCACCAGGGAAAAGCAGTTTCCCTATAGATAGAAAACACCTGAAATTGGTGATTGACAGCTTCTCAATTAAGATCTCAGGAATTGGGCGAGTGGGCTCAAGCATGCGCGTTAAGAACCAAAACGGCAGTACGATCTTCCCCAGACATTCCACCGGAAAAAGGAGGAAGCCTCAGGCAAGCCTGAGCCAGACTCCAGTAAACACACCATGCATGTTCACCTCCCAGTAGTAGGCCAGTAGGCCACTGCACATGCTGGCAGGTCACCCTAAGGGAAGAATCAAGGAAAAAGGGACGCAGGACCCCAGAAGTATGCCAACGTATAACACCCTAAGTCAAAGGTCAAATGCCGCACTTGACCTCCAAGATGCCCGCCTGGGCCTCTTCCAAGAGTACTTTCTTTTCTTTCGTTCCTGCTCTAAAGCTTTTTAATAAACTTCCATTCCTGCTCTGAAACTTGCCTCCGTCTGTTTTTCTGCTTTATGCCCCTCAGTCGAATTCTTTCTTCTGAGGAGACAAGAACTGATTCGCTACTGGAAACTCGGATAACTTCCACTAGTAACAGCTTGAGCCCTGGAGTTCAAGACCAGCCTGAGCAACATACAGAGACTCTGTCTCTACAAACAAACAAACAAACAAACAAACAAAATTGTTTTTAATTAGCTGGGCAAACCGGGCTGGAGGATCACTTGAGTCCGGGAGGCTGAAGTTGCTGTTAGCTGTGATGGCACCATAGTACTCCAGCCTGGGTGACAGAGCAAGACCCTGTCTCCAACTATGTGTGTGTGTGTGTGTGTGTGTGTGTGTGTGTGTGTGTGTGTGTAGAGTCTCACTTTATATAGATAGATACATACATAGATAGATCTCTATATATACCCAATATTATATTAAATCATTATATTATTAAATATATTAAATCCAATCATTATATTATTAAAATATTAATTGTTGCAGCAATTTCACTTAGTGGAAATTTCATCCAATTACCAAGTATTCCAACTGCCACAAGAGATTGTTTTGCTCACTTTAGGTGAGCAGATGAAGTTATCCTATAAGTTAATTCTTCAGTTCATTCTCCAGTTTCTTATTTCTTTTTTTTTTTTTCTTGAGATGGAGTCTCACTTTTGTCACCCAGGCTGGAGTGCATTGGCACGATCTCGGCCCACTGCAACCTCTGCCTCCCAGGTTCAAGTGATTCTCCGGCCTCAGCTTCCTGAGTAGCAGGATTACAGGCATCTGCCACCACACCCGGCTAATTTTCGTATTTTTAGTAGAGACGGTGTTTTGCCATATTGGCCAGGCTGGTCTTGAACTCCTGACCTCAGGTGATCCGCCCACCTTGGCCTCCCAAAGTGCTGGGATTACAGGCATGAGCCACCGTGCCTGGCCGACTCTCTAGTTTCTTGAGTTGAAATTAAGCTTTCTGCAGTTCCATCTTGATGTATAACCCTGGCTTAGGTCCTCTCCTGCAAAATACCAGTTTAATTGGATAATGATCACTTGTCTTTGTATTATTTGTATAAACATCCCTACACAACTGGATGTAATTTCTTCAGAAATCAGGGAGAATTCTACATGGCAAGGAAATCTTTTCCAGATATACTTTTGAGATTGTGTATTAGTATTATGATATAAAACTACAAAACAGCCATGTTCTGATGTTGACTGTGTAACTATGACCACATTATGGCAAGCATACATTCACATAAAAAAAAAAAAATTTAAAAACACAATTATCCAATGTTTCTTAACATCCAGTTGTTTGGCATTACAAAAACAAAACATCTGGTTAGCAATTATTTAATTATCACGAAGTATTTAGTTATCACGAAGATATTTTGCTTCTTACAAGACTGTATATGAATCTTAAAATCTTATTAAATTTTCTGATAATCACCTCCATGGTCAAAGTAATCAAGATAACAGAAATTTGAAATGTAAATTGTTTCCTGCCTTCAAACAATGCTCAGTGTTGTTGGCTCTAACCTCGTATGAATGCGTTGCTTGTAAATTTCTTCTGAATACATTGCATTCCAATCTTCACAAGTAAGGACTTTAAATAGCAGCTTATCATTATGTCAAAATTCCTTAATGCTTTTACACCAGAAAGAAGGCATATAAGGAAAATAAGAAATCGAACTGTTCCAGACCATCACACTGCTATTTATATGGTAAATGAGACACACAGTGACCTCTAAGAATTGTAATTGTTCAACTGTACAATACAGCTGGTACATATAAAAGATGAGTTCTTTAGGAACTGGTTAAACAAAAAGATTCATTTGGAACTAGCTCTAATGCTTTTCAGTTGCATAATGTAAGATGTGAAAAAACTTCTATGCATATGTCCTGTGGCATTATACAAAAATAGCATCTCTTAGTGCAACTTGATCACCAGATAATGCTGAGGATGGAGACAGGTAACAAGTAACAATAAATTGTGGCTATGCATCTTTAACCAGAAAAAAGAAAAAAGTAACCTGGTGAACTCTCCAGTTAGTAATCAGGCTCCTTTCATTCATTTGAATTATAAATACAGAGAGAAGAAAAGAAAGAAAAGATCCACAAATATTTTACCTCAATTAATTCCAACAGAATGTTGGAATGTGTGTGTCAGACTCGACCATTATTAAGCCTGGTATATAATTACAGCAAAACATCTTGCAGAATCTTGAAGCAATCATTTTCATTTTCATTTCTACTTGGTAACTAAAATTACCATTTCAAATTTCGATGAGTAATCCACATCAATTTTGGATATTTTAAAAGTCACATAGACCTGAAAACATTATAAAACTTATAAAAGCATTCAGATGCAGGTAACTGTAGTTATCAGATAGGATGCTACAATATTAGGACTGCTTTATTTAGAATGATACCTATGTCATAAGGAGAAAAACAAATGTATACCCTTTATCACTCCTCAGTCATATCAAATAGCACCTGAGGTAGAATATTCTGTGTTGGAACAAAATAATCATTTGAATGTGAAATGTTGTATGTCAGTCAAGACAGCGCTGATGCTCTCCTTTACCAGAATGTAAGCTCTTTGAGGGCAGAATTATTTGCATGCCCAGTGCTGATCACCTCTGTGCCTAAAATAGTATCTGACATATATTTAGGTGCTCACTAAATATTTGTTAAACGTATGAGTGAATTCAGTCTTTGAACAAATACTTCCTGAGAGTCTTTTTCTGTGTATGTGGAAACAGGGTCTCACTCTATTGCCCAGACTAGAGTGCATTGGTGCAATCTCAGCTCACTGCAACCTCTGTCTCCCAGGTTTAAGTGATCCTCCCACCTCAGCTTCCTGAGTAGCTGGAATTGCAGGCACACGCCACCACGCCCAGCTAATTATTGTATTTTTAGTAGAGACGAGGTTTCACCATGTTGCCCAAGCTGGTCTTGAACTCCTGAGCTCAGGCAATCCACCGGTCTCTGCCTCCCAAAGTGTTGAGATTACAGGCATGAGCCACCGTGCCTAGCCTGAGAGTCTTGATGGTTAACTATCACAGGTGTGATACCTAAATATAGGACACTAGGATACTTGGCCTTCAGAGAAAATAGAGGGCATTTCAAACCAGGTGACCACAAACCTACTGTTTGTACTCTAGGTAATTTGAAAGAAAAAAAAAAAGTAAGAAAATAAACAATTGAGAACTTAGCCTTGGTTCCTTCTGTGAAAGGTAAGATAGCAGGGAGGAACTTCAGGAAATGTAGCCTGAGGTTGTGAACAGTCAGTCTGCTGTGGTTAATCTAGACATTTTGGGAGAAGAAAAAGGGGACCATCAAGATTTCACACAACCATATGCGTAGCCATATTATTGTTTGTTTGCTTTTAATTGTTGTCTAAATTTCTGATTTCTGCAAGGGGCTCTAGCAGAGGTGCTAAACACCTGAAAGAAGCTACTCTGGCCATATTGATCATCAAAACAAACCAGGAGGAATTACCTGTTCTCATAAGAGTTCAAGTCCAGTTTTTCCAACTCCAGAGACAGAACATTTGCCTGAGAAATGAAACTTTCTGGTGGTCATCCAAAACAAGCCCAAAAGCCTTTTGAGGTTCTCCAACTGCTACTTATCTTCTACCATAACTCTGCTTATAATTGTAAGTTTGTCTGATATGATCCCTGATCCCTTTTTTTTTTTAACATATATCAATTTTTCTATTTTATAGTTGTGCTAGAAGTGGTTTAAAGTTGTGGTGTCATAGAAGTTAAATCAGACAAACTTTTTTAAAGTGCTACCAAAATTACCTGAAATACATATACATAATTTATACAGCTTATCTCTGATTCATTTCATTGGGTTTAACACAGTGGGATGTGTTAAAATATAAATAAAGTGCATCTTTTTCTGTGATTAGTAAAAAGCTGTTCCTAAGATTTGCTTAACCTCTTGCTGTGTGCAATTGCCAATGGATTCCATTAAAGGGTTGGTTTGATGCTGGCTAATCTGAATTCCCAGCAGTTCAGGCTGAAGAAATTGTTTCAGGGCACTGAGACCGATCAGGAGAAAAGACAACCAACAACAGAATTTTTATAGGGTTGTCATACTATCCGTTTACATTTTGATGAGACTGTTTAGAAGACAATATTCAGGCACTGTTCTTGCTGAATCCTTAATGTGCCCAAGTATGAAACCAAGTGTTCTGCTGCGGGACCCCAGGTGTGTCTTCTTTCTTTAAGCTTAGGCAGAAAGCACAGCAGCCTCCCACTGCTGTTGTATAATTCATTCCAAACTTTGCTTGATTTTGTGGACCCAGACAGTGCCTCAACCTAAGCTACCTCTAAGTAACACACACCCTTGAGTCAACATGAAGCAGCCCCGCCCACTTCTGCATGTAAAGACCCAAAGTGCTTGCCTTCCACAGGGTGGTTTCTCACAGAAGTGAGTAGGAATAAACATTGAGTCAGACAAATGATCAATGGCTGCTCTTTGGAGGAACCAGTACTCTTTGCTTTGCTTTTAGATGAGTGAGCTCAGAGGCACTAGAAGATTCGTTTCTATGGCATCATTTATTCTGGAGCAACAAAAAATGGTTTGGCAGTCTCTTCCAATTGTTTTTATTTGGTATTTATTTGATATATTTACTATATGACCCAGCTATCCTACTCCTAGGTATTTACCCAAGATAAATGAAAACGTGCTCGTAGAAAAATGGGTACACCTCTATTCATAATCACCAAAAATGGGAGGCAATCCAAATGTTCTTCAATCAGTGAATGGATAAATAGCCATTCAATGGAATGCTGCTCAGCAATAAAAAGGAGCAAACCACTAATACACGCAACAGCTTGGATGAATCTCAAAGGCATTAGGCTGAACGAAAAAAGCCAGTCTCAAAAAGTGGCATACTCTGTGATTCCATTAATACAACACTTTCAGAAATATGTATACAACTATAGTAACAAAGAACAGATCGCTACTTATCAAGGATTATTTGTGAAAGCAGAGGATTGACCTAGAGAGTGATGGAATTATTCTGTATCCTGAATATGGTGGTGCTTACACAAATCTCTGCAAGTGTCAAAACTCATAGAATAGGCTGGGGGTGCGGTGGCTCACACCTGTAATCCCAGCACTTTGGGAGGCCGAGGTGGGTGGATCACCTGAGGTCAGGAGTTTGACACTAGCCTGGCCAACATGGCAAAACCCCGTCTCTACCAAAAAAAAAAAAATTAGCCCAGCATGGTGGTGCATGCCCATAATCCCGCTACTCGGGAGGCTGAGGCAGGAGAATCACTTGAACCCAGGAAGCAGAGATTGCAGTGAGCTGAGATTGTGCCACTGAACTCCAGCCTGGGTGACAGAGGGAGACGCTGTCTTAAAAAACAAACAAACAAACAAACAAAAACACTCATAGGATAAAAAGTCAATGTCAACTTTACTGTTGGTGAATTTAAATTATCCAAAAGAAACACACACTGAAGGGTGGGAATAGCAGAAAACTATTTGAAGAGACCATAGGTGAAAATTGTCCAGAGTTCTTTCCCCATTTCTGAGGAGTGACCGCCCAGGGAGAGAACTAAACCTACAGAAGTGAGTGCATCTCAGCACAGATGACAAGCTCTCTAGTTGCTCTTGGAACCAGATTGATGCATCCGCCACCATCCCTCTGGATACAGACAGAAGCCATGGAGTATGATTACCATTTGAGGGGTTCCAATGACTCCCCGCCACCACCCCTTAGCCTGCGATGACTTGAAATTGTCAACATTAGAGACCTTCCCCAGGCTTAAAGCAGGTGTCTTCATTGTGCTATTCCCATATAGACAAGCTAACTAGGAAAAAGGATCCATTATCACTTTACCAAGAAGTTTTTCAGATAAAGTAGACTCAGAATTCTGGGAGAACAGCACACAAGGAAGCTGTATTTGCTGAAAGGACAGATAGGAGAAGGCTGGACCAAAGGAAGTTGCCAAGTAAGGGAGCCCTAAGGAAATCAGCAGAAGCGACAAAGGCCACCAGTGAGGACAGTTCCCCAAGAGGGGACAAGGCAGCTACATCAACACAATTCATTGCCCATAAACACCATGTCTGTGTCCATCAACATGAAAATCAGCCCAAGCTGCAGAACACATGAACTATGCATAATGGATCTCATAATTTAAACCTGACTGATTTTAAGTTCCTCAGTGACAGGACCTATCTATCTCAGGGTAGTGATCCTTCCTGTGCTCTCAGAAGGAGCTTAATAGTTTTCCAAATGAATGGAATGGATGAATGAACATGCAAAGTTTATTAAGGAAGTCAGATTGATGATGACAACACCTCGACCAAATCCCTTTCAAGTTTCTCTTTCCCATTTTCCAGCCTGAAACTCTTTGGTCCGTAAACCAAATTCTCATACCTAGTCAGAGTAGAAGCACTGCATTATAACTGCATAAACACTTCCTCTGAGTTAACAGAAGTGGATTAAATGAACAGGGCAATATCATATATTTTTCTCAGTAGTTGGGACAATTTTTCCTGAACTGTTTTCCTCCTCTTTAACCTGTCCCCCCTCGACCTACCTTCTCCCTGCCATGTCCTCACTCTACCATGCTAAAAATTCATTTTACTGTTCTCAAGAAACATTCTCCTCCTCTGGAAAACAGCAAACTTTAGAGACAAACTACATTTCTGAAATCCAATCTCAAAAATGACTCCAATATCATCGAAATGTGTTGACCAGGCTGGGCGCGGTGGCTCATGCCTGTAATCCCAGCACTTTGGAGGCCAAGGCAAGAGGATTGTTTGAGTTCTAGACCAGTCTGGGCAACATAGTGAGATCTCATTATCTATTATTTTTAAAAAATAAATAAATAAATAAAAAATGTGCTGACTGTCTAAGAGTTGAGGTAGGTAATTGGACATAGGTTTCATTTTCTCTGTTCTAGAATTAGCATCTTTCTTTTAAATTTCACTACCACACACCTTAGTCTTCCTTTTTCCTTCCTTTTTTTTTTAACATGGACATCAAAACAATTATTCAGTTATTATACAGATGCACCAACACACATCGCCAAAGGACATTATACACAATAATCCTTGTTACATTTATCTTCATACACAAAGGATATTTCCTTTTGAACAATGCCTTTCTCTGATCAAATTGTTTAGTATAGGAAGCAGTTATATAGAATTCTTTCTCCAAAAAGTATTTTCTGGTTGTCTGGGTGCTTTTTACTGTCAGTTTTTACTGAAATTACATGTTTATGTATGCATGCGTGTTTACTATAGACCATACATACAGTAATCACACACAAACACGTGAACTGTGACTCTGTCTGAAGACTTCTGTACTAAGAAGAAGCAAGAAAACGTTAAGCAGGCATCACTGGTACTGGCTCCAGCCACATAGTATCTCTTTTCATTAAAACAGAACTTTTTTCAGCGGTAAGAGCATGGCAAGACCTGAAGGAGGTTCAGCCTTCTGGCATAGGAGCGGAGACACAGCTCTACTGTTTAACACTGAAATGCTATTTATTAGATAAACATTACATTGAAATAGCCAAAGAACATACAAGGCCATTACAAGAGTGATTTATTTATTTATTTATTTTTTTGCCATCACTTATTTCTTTTTATGTTATCTCCTTAAAGAAGGACTTTCATACCAGAGCAACCTTGGGGAAAATGAGACCACAAAAACATCATTCATGGTGGCGATTTTCTAGACCCTCCATTCTATTATTTTGGATATTTCCTTTTGAACATGGCTTTCTTTCCCACAGCTATGCTTGGCCTCCTGGTTTGCAATGACGTTATGTCTGTGTTGGTGACTTCCCCAACTGCCACTGGGAAAATTAGTGCCACAAATTTAACATAAAGAGCTAAATTCTCACCTCAGTTGTTTCATTCTAATTCAAGAACTCTTTGACTGTAAATGTAGTCCTGATATGGTCTTTTTTGTCTTTTTTTTTTTTTCTTTTCACTACTTTCAGGAATGGATGAAAAAATAAAAGCAAAAATAAAATCCATATGCCAGATATATATCATCAATATTATATCCAATTCCTCCCAACTTTGTCAACAAATATTTATCAGGCACCTTCCATTTGAAAGACAGTGAAAGACAGCGGGGGCTATTAGAAAATGAGAAACAATGTTATTGCCAAAGAACTTTTGATCTATAGGAACACAAGAGGAACATAATCTGACTACCATAGATGTAACCACTTCTAGGCGTGCACTGAAAGAAAAATACAAATAAATGGAAATTGTATAGGAGAATGAAGAAAGTAGATTAATACAGCTTTAACGAAGAAAAATGATTTGAGCTGGGTCTTAAAGAATGATTAAAAGTACAAAAGTATGAAATCGGAGAAAATAGAGGAGAATGACGTACCACATCAGAAACAAGCTAATGAGGTGTGTCTTGGAGAACAGCGTGTGGCTGTGTACCATGTGGGCAGCACACACTGCCTTCATGTGGCTCTCCAGCTCTGGTTCATGCCAACCAGTGTCCCACACTTTTAAAGGAAGGGTTGACTTGACGTGTAATTGGCATGGCCCAAGAGAGCCAAGGTCAGAAAGAAATTAGGTTAGAACTACCAGGTGCGGTGGCAATCCCAGTACTTTGGGACGCTGAGGTGGGTGGATCACTTGAGGTCAGGAGTTTGAGACCAGCCTGGCCAACATGGTGAAACCCTATCTCTATTAAAAATACCAAAATTAGCCGGGTGTGGTGGCACACAACTGTAATCCCAGCTACTCAGGAGGCTGAGGCAGGAGAATTCCTTGGACCTGGGAGGTGGAGGTTGCAGTGAACTGAGAGTATACCACTGCACTGTAGACTGGGCCACAGAGTGAAACTCCGTCTCAAAAAAAAAAAAAAAAGAAAAGGAAAAGAAATTAGGTTGGAACTATTTCTAATCTAAAGAATCAGAAGACAGATCCCAAGAATATTAAGATAAATTGAATATATATTGCTAAAAATGAACAAAAAACTTCAAACTCCTAAAGCTCACTGTTACTAGTTGTAGAACCAAATGAGGCTCAGTAAGTAACTTTTTTCAGAAATGAATGAATTCATGATGGAAAGAGTCAAAAACTCGATAAAGATTTTGCAGGTTGGTAAAACTACTAGTAACTGTTAGATTTTGGTCAATCTACCTGGAAACAGCAGTTTCAAATCTGTCAATTTTTGCTAACATAAGTAACATTTAAAACATGGCCTGTTTATTTAAAGATTGTTCATATTCAAATATCTAACCCATTTCATTGGGCATACATGTGTTCTCCTAGAGCATGTTCTTGTAGCTAAAGATGGAGAGAAATTCTTGGAGCGACCCACACTTGATTTCACGGGTGGTGAAAATCAGAGTGTTTCTTAACTTTCTTCTTGAGCCTCCACTTTTTAAAGAGAAATTCTATAACAGTATTTATGCCTATAATTTCCTAACATCACCTAGCAAGATAGAAAATGTAAGACAGAAAAGATCAATTGCTGCTGAAAATGCAACCTCATCACAATTTATTTTTAAAGCCCAGGACTAATGAAAAAAGAGTAAATCTATTTGTTTTTAAAGAAAAGCTTTCTTCAGTTCTACTTTAAGAGATGATTAATGGCAGTGATTTTCTTGTGTGTTCCACTGATCTTACTGAACTGCCTTCCCTGAATTCAAGTGGCAGTTGGGGCTAAATAGCTTTATATCTTCTGGTATCACATGTCCTGCCTCAAATGTAATTACAAGTTTCTAGAGACTGAATATAAAGAACTCATTTAGAACAGCTGTTCAGGTTGTTTACTATAGACCATACATACAGTTACTCAAAACTGTAAACTCATTCAGTTACTAATAGGCCTTTTAAAAAATGAATAAACCTCTTGAAACTGGGAGGTTTGACTTTAATCAGTGCTCCAATGTTCAATCTTGCCTTTGCCGTTAGACCCAAGTCCAAAAGCGGGGTTTGATTTTGTGCCATTACAGCAGTCTGTGTGCTCACCCTGACCTGGTTCTCCAGTGCTCACTAAACTCCCTTAGCAGATGACAACTAAAATAAGGAAATGCCTCTTTACCTGCTAAAGAGAAATGACAGCTGTCAATCTGAAACTATGAGTCACAGAGAAGAACGGCTCCTGGTTCACTCTATAGTTTTAAAGCAACACTAATCCCAGAAAAATTCTAAAGAGCAAATTGGTACCCTCAGTGTGTTTTGAGTTTGGTTTGGGTTGTTTTCATTTTAAGCTTTCATCTGTATAGTCAATATTTTGTCCTTTTCTTCCTTCAACTTCCTTTTAGCCAAAAAAAAAAAAAAAAAGGTAGTTTCAGAAGTTGAAAAATCCTGTGACACAAATCAGTGTGAAAAGCAACCCATCACACAGCTGCGTGTTACAGTTTCCATGAGGCAGTAATAATATTAGCTAAATTAAACACCACTGGAATTTTCATGAAATTGTGTTTACTTCTAATGAGATATTTTTTCAAACATTAACAAGTTGATCTGTTCTTTTTCAAGTCAGCCTCATTTCTCTTCCCAGGAATAAAAAAGATTATTACGGTTCTTTATTTAATCTGGTAGCTCTCAGATTGCTTTTCATCCATATCTGAAACAAAATTATGAAGATCATATATCTTCAAATATAATATTTCCATATGAAATTGTGAGACCAGCTCTCCTGACTAGTAAATGACTGGAAAGATTGGGTTTCATTATACAATAAATGAAATTTCTGCCATTTCTAATATTCTACTGTATGTATGTACATTCATGTATGGATATGTATTCCTCATCACAATGGGCAACAAGCATTCAAATAATAAGATCCCAGAACTATTGCTGCCAGGAGTATCAAATAGGATGCACAAGAGATTTCATGCATCTGTATTTCTGCCCAATGGGGAAATCTATTTTCAGTTCTATCTCCAAGAAGAGTTGCTTTTCCTGCCAGAGCTGGTTTAATACTCTCCTCCCAGTACTACGATATGCAGAATGTTGACTCCTTAAGGAGAACACACAAGCCAAAGCACACACAAATGCAGGAGAGCATGCAGAAGTACAGACTAGGGTGAGGGGGCCTCACTTAAGATGCAGCCATTGTTGCTCACAGGTGTTAAAAGAAGAACTTACGACAAACAACTTAACAATTCAATTGTGCAAGGAACAATTCACCAGTCAGGCAGCCCCCAAACCAGAATAGGTTCAGAGCAACTCCCACATGTGGTCACAAAGGATTTGTTGACAGAAAAAAGAAAAAGAGGTATGGAAGATGGAAGTAAGGTACCGAAATCACTGGATTGGTTACATCTCAGCATGTGCCTTATTTGAACACGGTTTAAACAGTTGGTCACCTTAGATTGGCCAAAACTCAGTAATTGGTGCAAGAGTAGGTTACAGTCTTTAGACGCATCCAGTTAGGTTACAGTTCACTACATATAGATAAACTTTTAGACCGAACTTAAAACATGTAAGGAGGCAGCTTTAGGCTTAATTTAATGTAAGTATAACAGACCAGCATTTGCATGGCATATTGGAGAAAAGCCAAGCCTCCTATAAAAAGCAAATGATTTAATGAAAATGAATGTTTTAAAAACCTGAACTTGGAGCAAGAGAATAATGAAAGACTGATGATGGTCTATGATTGCCCATAGCAGATACCAAAACTTCATGGACCTTGCACAGTGGCTTGGGGGGATCAGAAGTATTCCTTCTATCAAAGGTTATTTCCTCTTTTTTTTTTTTTTTAAATCACCAGACCCTGGCTCTGAACTGACAGAACTTCATTTCATAAAAATGAACTCGAGACTACCTTTAAGGCACTTACATTCTAGAAAGGATCAGGGAAGAGAAAATAAACAGTAACACAAGTAAATAATATCAGGTGCTAGTAGAAGTATAAAAAATACAGAACAGACTCCTGTGCTAGGGGTTGCTGGTAAGAGGCTGACTGTTGGGAGTGGGGGCAATAATTTTAGTTGACTGGTGGGGACAGCCTCTGTGAGGGCGGAATATTTGAAATGAACGTGGGAACAAAGATTTCCAACCAGAAAATGCAGAGCACAAAGAAAAAGGCTTTGTATTATTTTGCTAGGGCTACTATAACAAACACCACAGACAGGCGACTTAAACAACAGAATTTATCTTCTCACCGTTCTGGAGGCTTGAAGTCCAAGATCAAGATGGCAAGGTTGATTTCTTTTAAGGCCTCTCTCCTTGGCTCATAGATGGTTGTCTTTTCCTTGTGTCTTCACCTCATTTTCCCTCTGTATGTGTCTATGGGTAGAAAAGCAAACCATTTTCCTCTATACTCTCACAACATGCTTGTGACACCAGATGTGTGGGGATTTCTCCCATCGGCAAACAAGTGATTGTGCAGAGGACAACAGCGGGGTGTTCTCTAATTCAACTCAATTCTGACAATATCTACCTGGAGACATCAGATCACAAAGGTTGAGGACTCAGTCGCACAAGACTGCCCTCCACTTCTGACGACAATTGCAAGCCCCACGTTATTTTGCCCATGCTTCTGGCTCACCAAGTATAAATCAGGGCTCCCACGAGCTGCTAGAGCAGGTCACAGAACTCAGGGAAACACTTACTTGGTTTATTACACAGGATATTTTAAAGGATACAAACAAACAGTCAGATGAAGAGAGGCACAGGGCAAGATCTGGAAGGGTCATGAGCCCAGGAGCTTCTGTCCAGGTGGAGTTGGGGTGCGCCACCCTCCCATCTCGTGGATGTGTTCTTGTTTATCTTCCTGGAAACTCTCGCATGCTCAGCTATCCACAAGCTCTTCCAAGCCAGTTCTTTTGGGGTTTTAACGAAAGCTTTGTTACATAGATATGACTAATTAAATCAATCAGCCATTGGTAATCAGCTTAACCCTGAGCCTCTCTCCCCTCCCTGGTGGTTGGGTGGTTGGGTGGTTGGAGTGTGGGGCTGACCACATGGCTGGTTCTCCCCTGGCAATGAACGCCCCATCATTTGCCCACCCTGAGTTTCCAAAAATCACCTCATTCACACCAGCTCAGATGTGGTTGAAAAGGCTTTGTTATAAATAACAAAAAAAATCTTTCTCCTTCACTGCTCTGAAGCTGTTCCCAGGGTGTTTCAAGAACCCAGGACAAAAGGCCAAAAAATTTAACAAAAGATACTCTTATTGCTCTAGTCACTTAGGAATTAGCAAGGCTTAGAGGAGCTGAGAACCTAGAATCATGGACAAAACCCAAAATACGTACATCATAATATCACGGTCATATTGAGTATATGTCATATTGGATTAGGGCCCACCCCAATGACCTCATTTTACATTAATCGTCTCTGTAGAGACCACATTTGCAAATACAGTCACATTATGAGGTACTGGGGCTTAGGACTTGGGCATATGACTTTAGGAGGCTGAAAAGGGCACTATTTAGCCTCTAACAGGCTGGGTGTGTTTTAGGGGTAGACAGAGCACCAGAGTGGCTGCAGTGTGGTCCATCCAAAGAGAGTAAACGGGGGGAAAGAGGGAGAGAGGACTCTAGATTTTATTCCACCTGTTTCTCCAAGGCTTAGCACAATCATAGCTAAGCCCTTTCTATGACTTCAGTGCTTTATTCAGGGTATTTTATTCTCGATAATTTTTGCATGGCTTACATATATCATTAACTTAGTGTATAGCTTTACATATTTTCTGTGTTCTTTTAAAATCACTGACACATAATAATAAAATAGTTCTTATGTCATACTATCATCATGGAGATATAACTAGATTCAGGCAGGCACTCGGCACAGTCTAAAACATGGTAAGCACTCGCACGTGGCAGCTACTTGTCATCCTCCTCGTCATCATGTTAATGGAAAAACCAAACTTTAAAATATTTTAAAGAGGTTTACTGTGAACCAGTATGAGTGACCATGGCCCAGGGAACAGTCTGAAGAGGTCCTGAGAAAGTGTGCCCAAAGTGGTCGGGTTATAGTTTGTTTTTATATAGATTAGGGAGATGGGAATTATAGACCAATTAATAAATCAATACAAAGCCAGGTGTGGTGGCTCACGCCTGTAATCCCAGCACTTTGGGAGGCCGAGGTGGGCAGATCACTTGAGCTCAGGAGTTTGAGACCAGCCTGGGCAACATGGCAAAACCCTGACTTCACAAAAAATATAAAATTAGCCTGGCAAGGTGGTGCACACCTCTAGTCACAGCTACTCAGGAGGATCCCTGGAGCCTAGGCAGTCAAGGCTGTAGTGAGCTGTCATCACACCATTGCACTCCAGCTTGAGTGACAAAGGGAGACTCTGCCTCAAAAACAAGGGGGAGGGCAGATTTTATGGTTTGTAGGATGTAACTTAACCCCTGCCTTGCATGGCCTTAGGTCTTCTTTGTAATTTGGTATCCCATTGCCACAAAGATTCTGTTTTGTCAGTCTTATGATCTCTATTTTAACCTAAACCCCAAAAGAGTACAACAAGGTGTGTCCAGCCTCCCTTCTTGTCATGGCCGGGAATTTCGTTTTTGGGGTTTCTCCAGGGTCCCCTCGGCCAAGAGGGGGGTCTGTTCAGTTCAGTCAGTTGAGGGGTTTAGGATTTTATTTCTGGCTTACAAACATCAGGAGGCAAGCCCTAGTTCCTAGTCAGGGGCAATGTTCCCCCTAAATACCAAAAAAAGAGGACAACTTGAGGCTTGTCCTCGAAAAGCCTTCTCCAGACACTTCCTCAACTAACTACAGAGCAAGCTCAGAACATGAGAAAACAATACACTCGCCATCTTTCGAACATTGTAAGGAGACAGACTTGCTCTGTGGATTGGGATCCACCCACCTGGGACTGGGACTCTGCTGGCCTAGGCTGGAGGAAAGCTCACCCCACAGAGGGAAAGCAGACTTTCTCCTTCACACTTGCCGCTGCCTGGCCGGACAGCAGAGCCTCTCACCGGCCTTTCCCCATGCCCCAGCTTCTGAGGCAGCCCTTTCTGTGCAACGCTCCTTCCCTAGCACCTGGGGACTACATAACCCAAATACAAGATAAGTAGAAGGAAGCATGTGAGAGCTTTCTGTCCCCAGTTGCTGGATAGAAAAGCCCTCAGAAAACTCCAGAAGGGCTCTGGCTTGTATGAACAACTGTTTTGTTCCACAGTGAGCAAGTAAGAACTGTTAAGTTTAGTTTAGCCTAAAGGTGCCTCCCTACATATTTTAAGTTCTGCGTAAAGGTTTCTCTGTACATAGTGAATTGTAACTTAACTGGGTGTGTCAACAGACTATAGCCTCCTCTTGTGCCAATCAACAAGTTTTGACCAATCAAAGGAAGCCAACTGTTCAAACCTTGTTTAAATAAGGCAAATGCCAAGCTGTAACCAATCTGGCTGTTTCTGTACCTCATTTCCATTTTCTATATGTCACTTACCTTTTTCCATCCATAAATCTTCCACCACGTGGCTGCGCACTGGAGTCTGTCAGCCTACCTGGGCTCCGGAGGCTGCCCAATTGGCAAATCGTTCTTTGCTCAAATAAACTCCATTAAATTTAATTTGGCTAAGGATTTTCTTTTAATGTAACAGAAGCCTTCAGTGACACTAGTGGAGATAGCTAAAAAGAAGCAGGTGAGTCAATCACTTGGGCCACGGGGAAAACTAAAGGAGAGAAAAGGGAGCCTCCCAGGATACCCTCGGAGACTGACACCAAAAAAGAGGTCCCACAGCTACCTTCCCTCAAACTCATCTAATTCCTCAGCTATTCCTTACTTCCTACCCCCATCCTACTTGAACTCATGCCACAGGCCACAGGAATCACAACCTAAGGACTGAAAACAGAATCTCCACTCGGTATTCCCGAACATATGAAGAGAAGGGAGAGGCAAAAATAAGTATAAGGGAGAAAGAAGAAAGTAAAGCAGAGGCTGAGAAAAAAAGGGGGAGGGTTATGTTCCTGGCATCCACTTGGGAACTCTGAATACATTCTCCTGATACAGTCAGCTAGACCCGTGGGTAGAAATTAGAGTGGAGCCGGACATGAGTTTAACAGAAGGATATGTTTTCTACTAATAAGACATGCCCTAATGTTAGTAAGCTGCCTTATGTTATAGAGAGCTCCCAGTCACTGGGATGATTTAGACAAAGTCTGGATTGCCCTGTGCCAGAGATGGAGTTGAATGGACTCCCTTCTTAGGTGGAAAATTGAACTAAATCTCCCTTTCAGAGGGAGAATCTTTGATAAGTTATATATAGTGCATCTACACAGTACCGTAAGTGTATTCGTAAAGAGGTAATCTATAAACCATTTGAACTTGTTATTGTTCTTTCTTTCAGATACTGATGTGTAAGAGCACTAACAGGACCATTTGAACAAGTTCACTGAAAAAGTAAAGTCCCCTCTATCATGGGTCACAGAGGCTCTGATGACTAGCCTGGAGCATAGCCTCATGTATGACTTTGTTTCTATTGGAAAGAATGAGTTCAGTAGGGATTCAACACATTTTTACAAAATGTTTTCTTTTCCTGACCACATGTGGTATGCAGAACAATGCATTCCCCTACCAAAAATATTCATGTCATAATCCCCGAATCCTGTGACTGTGTTGCCTTACTAGGCAAAAGGGACTTTGCAAGTGTGATTAAGGATACAGACCTTGAGATGGGGAGGTTATCTTAGATTATTTAGGTAAACTCAAACTAATCAAGAGAATGCCAAAAGCAGAAAACATTTTCTAGTTGAAGCCCGTCAGAGGAGATACGTCTATGAAAGAATGGTCAGAGAGATGCAACTTTGCAGCCTTTGAAGATGAAGGAAGGGGGCCACGAGCCAAGAAATGCAGTCAGCCTCTACAAACTGAAAAAGGTGAGGAAATTGATTTACCCATAATGCCTCCAGAAAGGAATGCAGCACTTGATTTTACCTAATGAACACCTTTATTTTAACCCAGTGAAATTTGCATTGGACTCTTAACCTGCAGAACCCTAAGATAATACATTCATGTTTCTAAGCTATTTTTGTAATGATTTGTTATGGCAGAAATATAAAACTAAGATACCACTAAGGTAATGTCTGCTTATTTTAAGAACTTTGGAAATTTCAGAAAACATTTAAAATAGAAACAAAAGTCACCCTTAATTCTACTCCCCTATAATATCCATTATAAACTTTTTTGGGTACATCCTTCCAGTCCTTTTTCTTACAAAATTAAAAGCACCTTTAATCTATATTTAAAAACATAAGTGTACGTTTTTTCCCCATCAAAAGTCGAATCGAATCATTCTTCATGTTATTTTTATGATCTGCTTTTCCTCAGTAGTGTGGGAATATTTCCCCACAACATTATATATTTTCTGTAGCAGTGTTATGTTAGTTACATAATATTCCATCTTACAATTTTAAGATCAAAATTATGTGAAAAATTCTTTTAGAAATTGATTATGTTGTACACATAAACTTGTAATTATAGATTGCATATATGTGTATTTTTAAGTTGTACAATTTTATATTATAATACAACTATGTTATACTCACTTAAAACCTGGAACAGTATGTATTATCACAATTATTTTTCATCACCTTGTCTTTCCAATCCAACTCAAAGACCTTCCCACTTAGAAGTTACAGATGCATCATCATTACCTATAATCAGTCCTGCATTGGCCAGCAACCGTTAGGATAGAAAAGTTCAAATGGTTTACAGATTACCTCCTTACAAATACTCCTGTTGTACCGTGTAGGGTAGCTATGCCTAACTTATCAAAGAGTCTTCCACTGGAAGGGAGATTAAGTTCAATTTTCCATCTACTAAAGGAGTCCACTCAACTCCATCTCTGGCACAGGGCAATCCAGACTGTCTAAATCTTCCTAGTGACTAGGAGCACTAAAACATAAGGCAGCTTAATAACATTAGGGCATGTCTTATTAGTAGAAAACATAACCTTCTGTTAAACTCAGGTCTGGCCCCCCTCTGATTTCTACCCACTGATCTAGCTGACCCTTGGAAGCAATATGCAATAAACTAACACCTTCAAATATTCAATTATTTAAAGACAACGTTTATAATCTTGAATAGTGTGGCTCTATGACTATTTGAGGTCATAGTGGAATTGTAGTTAAGTGTGGTCTCTCTTAAAGTCATGTCACATGAACATTCTGTTGCCAGTCTTCAGAAATATCAGGCAATTCACCTAGAATTCAGAAAGCAACAAATAGAACAATTCCTCTCTCTTGGGACTTCATTTTCTTGGATCTAAATTTTTAAGTCCTGAGGATTCTGAACTATTCCAAAGGATTAGGAGTTTAAAATTCTCTCTTTCTCATGGAGAAAACCAGGAGATATAAAAAGGTATCCTGCTAGAAGATCTCAGGCTAAGGATGGGTTAGGGAAGAATGGACAAGATTATCTAGTTTTATATTATTCTATTTCCACCTTGTTAGTGACTTAGACTTAATTACAGTCTTAATAAATATTCTAGTCTTGTCTCAGCTGTTATCTGGGTATTGCAGGAGACTTATTTAAATATAGATCATGAAGCCCCCTTGGTGTTAAAGGGCAGAATTATCCTCCTGGCAGCACTAATTAGCAAGAGACCTTTAAGGTAGGAATTACACATAATGTCGTCTTCAACACCAATACCAATCAATTAGTGGTGGCTGCCTGTAGCCACATCCAGATTCAAGCAGGAAATAATGCTTTGATCAATTAGTCCTCCTATCGATCATGAATACAACAGAGGAAGTGGCAACAGGTGAATGATGAGTATCATCCCTGACCTAAAGGAAGTTGCATATCAAGGAACAGGGTTAGGGGCTCGGAGGATCTGGGTTTTCTTTAATTAATATGGAGAATTCATTTTATTAAGGAAGAAAACATATTAAGGAAGTTATCATTTACCATATAATTTCACATCATAATTTCTTTGGGCAATTGCCTTCATTTCCTTCAAATGTTCACCACCCAACATGGTTTGCAGATCTTTTGGCATGTGGATTATGCATGATGAGGCACATTCTGGTTTACCTCTGTACATTCTAAAATGCTGTGCCCAGAACTCCCTAGAAAGGGGCAGAATAGGGAACAGCATAGACAAAAAATATCCCCAAGTAATATTGGAAATGAAGAAACAGAATAAAAACCACAAAACATCAAGAATATCCTCCAATACCTTTATTAAATCTAAAAGAAACAGTAGAGGTACATCTAACTAGTATGGCACCACCAAAAAGAGGCAGGCAAAGAATCTAAGGAAGATGCTTCCAGTGAAAGAAACTCCAGTGCTAGCCAGAAACTTACAGTCAAGGGTAGGCAAATTTTTATTCTGCATTTGAAAAAGATTGATAATTTAATAATCATTGCAGAAATAAAGGTGAACTACTTCATTAAATAATATTTAAGACTTAAGTATTAATTACAGAGAAATATAATATTAGAGCTTTATATATGTAAAGTAAAAGTACCAAGGCTGAAACAAATCGTAAATGTTCAGTACATTCTTGGGCCATTCAAATCTATTCATTTACATCTATAATTATTTTTCAAAGGTACCTGAAACCAAAAATCACAGGAAAGAATAAATTTAAAGAGTATCTATTATTCCTTAAGAGAACCATGTGGTCTCTAATTAAAAGCTGTGTAGTCCAAAGACCTCGTACAAGGCTGGCTCAGTCCCAGAAGTAGCTCTCCTGGCTACACATTAGAGATACCTGGAGAGGTGTTTTGTGCTTGTTGTTTTGTTTGGTTGTTGTTTTTATTAATTCCAAAGTTGACCAATTAAATCAAGCTTAATCTGCAAAAACCTCCCCAGAGGATTCTAATCAGAAACCAGGTTGAGTCCTACCTAAATTCTAACGCAGTTATGCCTACGTTAGATTTGCCTACGTTCAATTCTCTAACAACTACTCACTCCAGCATGCCAGCTGGTAGGATGAAAATTGACTATGAGCTAGGGAAATTAAATTCTTCCTGCTCTGTTTTCGTCAGATAACTCCTCTCTGTTCCCAATTAAGCCATGACCCAGTGCTTTCTCATTTACATGAATTGTAGATGATGTGTCCAAGCGAGGAGGACATAAGAGAAGCAAGGTGCCAAATAAAGAATGAGAGGTCAAATGTGTAAGTAATAAAAGTATTTCTTCAATTGCATTCGTCAGTTCAAAGCTATGAAGACTTGATTCCAAAAGTGCAGATATTTTTTGACAAACTAAGAGCATTTGGTACATTTTTTGGCAGATGGCAAGATAAAGTCCATTTGCTTAACAAGCCACTCCTTCTTTGATGTGGTTAACTATGACCTCTTGGGGTACATACCAACCTTATCAAAATCCATCTGGGTAGTGCTGTCTCTTGTAAAAATGCCTCCTCTCGTTTTACTATTAGTATTGCTTTCATGCCAACAGTGTTCTTGACACTGCGTAATCCCAGGAAGACAGGGTTCCAAACCAGTGATTTGAAACCTACATAACAGACTCAGCAATTGAGACATAAAACTACAGGTGGGAATGTGGGCAAATTTGAAGATTGTAAGTTTCATTTTCATTTTTCTTCATCCTTCCTTTTGCTGTCCATCAATCCATACTTTTTTTTTTTTTAAATGGAGTCTCCCTCTGTCGCCCAGGCTGGAGTACAGTGGTATAATCTCGGCTCACTGCAAGCTCCGCCTCCCGGGTTTACGCCATTCTCCTGCCTCAGCCTCCCGAGTAGCTGGGACTACAGGTGCCCACCACCTCACCCGGCTAATTTTTGTATTTTTCTTTTTTTTAGTAGAAATGGGGTTTCACCATATTGGCCAGGCTGGTCTCAAACTCCTGACCTTAGGTGATCCGCCCACCTCAGCCTCCCAAAGTGCTAGGATTACAGGCGTGAGTCACCATGCGTGGTCCATACTTTTTTCTCATTCTCTTTTCTGTGTTACAGAATATAATCTGCTGAATGTAAGGGGGAGAGTTTTTTTCCCCAAAATGCCAAAGTACATAAAGATAAAGGTGAAAGTTTCCTCTCACCAGTTCCAGTGTTAACAGTGAGGTACGTGTTATTTCAGACATTTTTTCCCATGCATATACTATACTTAACTTTCACTGTTGCTTTTTATTAAAAATCAAAACCATTTCACACAAAATGAGTTTTGTAAAGACTTTTTAGGAAAGAATTTTCTAGTCAGTCTGATAGATTCAGAGGGAAAAGATCTAAAGGATAAGTGTGGGCAAGAGGAAGAGACAAAAATGAAACTAGAAGAAAATGAGAGAAAGTCTTCATCAATAAATGGAGAATTAAAGAGAGACTTCATTATGGCTCAAACAGTTAAACAGAGGCAACAAAAACAACACACACACAAAAAATGTCTATCTTATTCTCAGTGGTATATATACCCAGGGCATAGTAGGTGCTTAATAAATACTTGTTTACTAAATGAATACCATACAGTCTCACTTGTGTTGCATGACCTAGATCAAATTAGAACCCAGGAAGGCAGAGGTAAGTTTATAATAGTTAACAAGATAAGAAATTAGTTTAAGAAAAGCATTTTGATATTGAGAGACATATTAACATTTGATGTTGGCTTATACATGTTTAAAAGAAAGAATCTAGAGGTAAAATAATAGGAAAAAGCCAAGATAGATAAAATATAGTTACTGATTACAGCAGATATAGAGGGAAAACTTTGAAGTATTTGTTAGAGAATGTAACCAGACAGGGTAAAGTGGGGAGCCTAGAGAATGAATCAATATCTGTGGAGTTGTAGCATGTGCCAGACTTTTTTTTTTTTTTTTTTTGAGACAGAGTCTCACTCTCGCTGCCCAGGCTGGAGTGCAGTGGCACCATCTCAGCTCACTGCAACCTCCACCTCCTAGGTTCAAGCGATTCTCCTGCCTCTCAGCCTCCCAAGTAGCTGAGGTTACAGGTGTGCGCCATCATGCTTAGCTAAGTTTTTTGTATTTTTAGTAGAGACAGGGTTTCACCATGTTGGCCAGGATGCTTTTGAACTCCTGACCTCAAGCTATCAGCCCACCTCAGTCTCCCAAAGTGCTAGGATTACAGGCGTGAGCCACTGCACCCAGCTAGCACGTGCCAGACTCTCAACTGGGTTATTTTATTCATCTGCACAACAAATCTGCAAAGGAGCAATTAATGATCTTCATTTAAAGATATGAAAACTGAGGTTCTGAAAGGTTTAAGGTCTCAAACCTCTTAGATAATAAAGAGCAGAAGCACTTTTCCAAACCAGGCCTTGGTCCTCTAATCCCAGGCCTCACTCCAATTGACCGAAGCTTCCTCCAGAGCAGTATGTTGTGGGAATAAGCTCATCGGAATTGTAAACAGTAGTGTAGGGTCTTGCTATTCAGAGCAAGCTATAGGGACCATTAGCAGGGACATCACCTGGAAGCATGATCTTGGGCCCCACTCCAGAATTACTGAGCAACAATCTGTATTTTAACAGATCCCTAGGTGACTGGTATGCATATTAACATTTGATAAGCCCTCATTTGTCTATTTCTTCTTGCAATTAAAGAGAGAGAGAAGCACTCATTAAACATCATTTTCCCTGGAATTTAGCAACGCCCATTTGGGAGAATTTCAAGGATTCTCTGAAACCAAAATGCCTGGAAACAGTGAGAAGCTAGTTTCCATTAGGTGCCTTGCCAATTGCATACTAGACAGTCTTTAATCATTGCATCCTTGTTATGTACACATCAAATGGTTCATATAGTGGAACAGAATAAAACAAGTCAAAAGTCAAGACTACTGTGATTCAGTGTAGAGTAGGCTGATGCATTTAGCAACATCTACTTAAAATGCAACTCTCTGCCCATGTTCTTTCCTTTCCTTCCTATCCAAAGATATATGACAGCCAACTTTAACTCCACCTCTACTGCTTAGACCTCAAAAACAACCACTCACAGGCTGTGCATGTGTGTGCTGGGGATGAAAAAGCGTATACTTTGGAAACTCTCCCAGAGCTTCTATGCACTACTTGGGTTTAGGTAACTAAGTCTTAGAGGACCTTATTCTGGTGTTGTCCCTCCCACTCACTCACCCAGAAGATGCAGCTGGCTCTAGACAACTGGAAGTACAGAGCTCTCTGCCATTCAGTACCCAAGGGCCTTGAGAAAGCCATTCGTCCTTTCTGTGCCTCAATTGCCTCACCTGTAAAATGGGCCTTACCTAGTTCACAGGGAGACCAGGAGAATTAATTAGTGTTTGTAAAGCTTTAAGATACCCTAGATGAAAGTAGCTATATAAGTGTAAATGATTATCATTATCATTATTATTATTATTATTACATAAAGTATGGATGACAGATTAAGTATGGGATTATATGTCAACCTCCTAGGGATGGCAGATTTCTGGATAAACAAAAAGTGCTGTAGACTATTATTATCCACCTGCCTTTCCCATGTCTGTTCAGGAAAGCATCATCATGTTCACTAAGCTAATCATACAACAAGAAGTCTTCTTTAGTTCACTAGAGATGAATTCAGATGAAATGGTAATGAATGAAGACTAGAAAATCTCTTAAACTGTTTATCTCCAAGATAAAGCAGAACTTGCTGCCCATGTAAATTGTAATCATCTGGTAAACGGGGATGGAGCAATTTTGAACCCAGCCTACCACTAAACCAAGTTACCAAGTCAGTCCAATTAAAAGTTTGCATTTTCCTTTCAGACACACTGTAAATGAAAGTATAAATAAATGCTGAGAAAATTTAAAATCTCTGCCAGATGATCCCTCTGCACAACAACAAAGTAAAGGAAATCTGTAGGGGATTAAGGCCACTTCTGTTCACCCTGAGTAAAACGGAATCAGCCTCACAGCAGATGTTCTGTCCCTTTTTTTTTTTTTTTTTTTTGCTACAACCTGGCCCTAGAGTGTATGTGTGTGAACGGGCTGGAAGTTCCAGGTGCCAGCCAGGCAGATCCACCACATATAGAAACCAGAAATTCTAGGAAAAATAGTTAAATAAGAGGTACTTAACGTAGGCTCCCAGCACCCTGTGGGCACCATGGGTCTGAAAGCTTTCATATGCATGTGAATGTTTATGGGGAGAAGGTTCACAGCTTTCATAGATTTTCAACAGTTTCTGTGACCTCAAAGGATTAAGATCCAAATGTTTTCCTCCCACTTAATTTCACTCTCTGTGGAGACACACAATTTCAGTTCTCCTGAAATCCTAATTCACACTGCTTCCTGATATGGGATTGATAATAGCATCTGATAACATGATTTTCCCAACAATTTCTCCACTCTGATATGCTGGCTATTGTTAGGCAGAAGTTTAAGTCAACACGAGCCATAACAACTGAATCTGGTTCTAATTTTATGTTTAGTTAGGAGCATTTTCGTTGTTCCAAACCTTTCCCCATTTGCAGTAACGTTTGTGTTTTGCTGTTCACATTTTTTACTACACTTCTAATGCTTACACTGTTCATTTAACTGTCCTTTCACCGGATTAAAATGACCAGACTATGACTGAAATTTGGTGGAGTGGGAGCTCAGTCTGAGAAAGTATGAATCTTTATTTTATTTCAGATAAGCTCCTGGAAAATGTACATATTTTCCAAAGCAATCAATCAGAATTCACTTGGCAACTAAGCAATCCTACAGGCCCCAGTTCCTTTATGTGATTTATGAGACGTTCTCTTTCCAATAAAGTTGAAAGTACCAGGAGAATAGCTTCTCACCCAGCATTTTTTAACTGCAGCTTCCAAGCTAAGCCAAGAATTGGAAAGGCACACAACAGGATGCAAAAAATCAGAAATGGAACAAATTCTATGTGGAGGCAGAACATCCTCCTTAAATCACTTTCTAGCTCAATATCTCTGCATTTTTCACTGATGCAAATATTAAATGAAATGTTGCTTTATACTGTAATTCATAAAGGGTCATGCAGCATTGGGTAGTGCGAGTTTTGTGGGGTTTTTTAAATTATACAAACCACCTTGGGGGAGTCAAAAGAACATAGGACTGAGAGGTAGGAGGCTTGAGTCCTAGGTCACCACTTGCCTCTTGAGTGAACTATCACTGCCCTATCTGTAAAATAAGGAGGGTCTACAGATAGATAACCTCCAGCTCTAAAGCTCTATACCACTGAACTCTACATGAGTACTCTAAAGATTATTTAGAGGCATCCTGTTGAGATTTCTGATCTCCCTGGCTACCACAAACATTAACTGAAAAGCTGTTTTATTCTAGAAGCTGAGCCTAGCACAAGATATTCAAGATAAATAAGACATTATCTCTGCCCTTCAAAAAGCTCCCAATCTTGCTGCATACCATCAATATAATATTATGAGGTTAAGTTAGAAAAATCAGCAAAGTTCCATGGGCACATAGTGGGAGAGAGCAAGGTAAAGGCATTTGAAATAAAGGAGGCAGGATTGGACACAGTGACTAACGCCTGTACCCAGTACTTTGGGAGGCCAAGGTAGGAGAATGGTTTGAGCTCAGGAGTTCCAAACAAGTCTGGGCAAGATGGCAAGGACTTGTCTCTACACACACACACACACACACACACAAAAGCCAGGAGTGGTAATGTGCACCTGTGGTTCCAGCTACTTGGGAGGCTGAGGCAGAAGAATTGCTTGAGCCCCGGAAGTCGAGACTGCCATGAGCCGTGTTCAGGCCACTGTACCCCAGCCTAGGTAAAGGAGAGAGACAAAGAAAGAAAGAAAGAGAGAGAGAAAGAGAGAAAGAAAGAAAGAGAGAGGGGGGAAAGAAGGAAGGAAGGAAGGAAGGAAGGAAGGGAGGGAGGGAGGGAGGGAGGAAGGAAGGAAGGAAGGGAGGAAGGAAGGGAGGAAGGAAGGAAAGAAAAGAAGAAACAAAGGAGACAAGGCATGCAAACGCATGGAGAAATGAAATGCCTTGTGTGGTCAGGGATGGGAAGAGCAAGCCCAGGATTTGTTCTCCTTCTCTATCCTGGTCAATAAACCCAGACAATTTGAAAGGAAACCCAGAGGTCTCCTTCTCTCTCCCTCCAGCTTATCTGTGCCCTACTTCCTTTACTCGGGACCCATCTTCATCCCTCTAGTTCTAGAGCCAAGCAAAAGGCAGTCCCAAACCCAGAGAGAAGGTCTTAAAGTTCAGTCCTCCCTTATCATTTCTTTACTGCCTGGCTCTGTGCTGTTTGTGCCTAATAGGAGAATGGTGAGAAGAAAAACTGGGGTTGCCTTTCACCACTTCTGCTGCAGAGTGAAGAATTACTTCACTTCCATCCTATTTCCTGCTCAAATGTGTTTACTTCTTTCTCATTGTTCTACTCGATTGGCATTTCTGGAAGAGCTCCTTGCTCCTCCCTCTGTATACTCTATTGTTAAATGGCAACCAGATCTCTTCTCCGGAGGTGTAGAGTCAGGAGGTAGAATGTCTGGGCAAAATACATTGCCAGAAGTATTCACATACCTCACTCTTCATAAAATATGATAGTATCAGAAATGCTTGTTTATTTTTCTAGCTATGTTTCTGCTATCAACTCACTCTTTCGCTCTATCTCTCTTAGGATTAAGAGAACATAACTGCTAGGTAACTGAACCAACAGTACAAAATTCAGGATTCACACTCAGATGTCTGTCTAATGCTTATAGCAAGACACTACAGTAATTCAGTATCAAACTAGCAAGCAATTACGACAATCTACAATTATTATGCTATTAGATAGAGTAACTTTTCCCAATAGTATTTGATCAACTAACAGATGTTCCTCCCAAAAAAGAACTCTGTAATCAAAAACAATTTGAGGCAGGGCGTGGTGGGGCTCACATGGGTAATCCCAGCACTTTGGGAGGCCTAGGTGGGTGTATCACTTGAAGCCAGGAGTTTGCGACCAGTTTGATGCCAGGCCAACATGGTGAAACCCTGTCTCTACTAAAAATACAAAAAATTAGCCAGGTGTGGTGGCACACACCTGTAGTCCCTGCTACTTGGGAGGCTGAGACAGGAGAATATCTTGAAACCAGGAGGCAGAGGTTGCAGTGAGCCAAGATCGCACCCCTCCACTCCAGCCTGGGCAAAAGAGTGAGACTCTGTCTCAACAAAAACAAAAGAAACTGAAAAATCAAACAATTTGAGAAAATCCTGGGTTTAAAAAAGTTAAACAGGTCTCTACTACAGGACTTTTCAGATCCTTTTCAGATACTTTAATTTGTTAATGTAGTCTGTAAGTCAAGAAAGTAATTCGGCGGTAGCCGCACGGAGTCAGTGCCCTTAGTACCCCGCTGGCACCTACCTTGACTCTTGCTGGCCGCACGAACCCGTTTGTGCTCGGTGTCATAGTGCACACGCCTTGTAAGCGACGGCGCCATGAGTCTGACTTCCGGTTCCAGCAGATGAGTTGAATGGATCACAGCAGTTACCATTGCTGCTGGGACAGCTGCAATGGGTTATCTAGCTTACAAAAGATTTTATGTTCAAGATCATCGAAATAAAGCTATGATAAACCTTCACATCCAGAAAGACAATTCCAAGATAGTACATGCTTTTGACATGGAAGATTTGGGAGATAAAACTGTGTACTGTCGTTGCTGGAGGTCCAAAAAGTTCCCATTCTGTGATGGGTCTCACACAAAACACAAGGAAGAGACTGGAGTCAACGTGAGACCTCTGATAATCAAGAAAAAAGAACCTTAAGTGGAGACTTTTGATGCTGCAAATCAACTCGTCGTGAAATTACCTGATTGTTTAATTAGAATGACCACCACCTCTGTCTGATTCACCTACCCTGGGTTCTAAATGTGGTATATTGCCAACTGCAGGTTTCACATTCATAGATTTGCCTTACTTGTTGAAACATTGTGGTGCACATTTGTTGAAACAAAACAAAACAAAAAAAGAGGAAAAACCAAAAAAATAAAAAAAAAAGTAATTCAGAAATTTACTAGATCCCTTTTTGCCAAAGTACATATGAATCACTCTGAGAAACTGTTGAAAATTCATATTACCAAGCCCCTCAGAAGCAGCCTTGGAGCCTGTACTTTAACACCCCAGGTAGTTCAGATGCAGTTGATCTGCACACTGAGAAATACTGACATGAAATGTTTCCCTAACTAGGGTTCTTGGAACACACTTTGGGAAATGAAAATGCTGGTGCAAGGAATTAACTCAAGGTCAGTCCCCAAAAGTGCTTGTTTTGTTCCAATACATCACAGTTCTCATTCACGTTAATTTAAATAGCTTGTTTTGTTATAGTTGCAAGATAACACCTGACTATTGAAAAAAAGGCAAACTAGCAATAGAATTAAGAGGAGCCAACCAGCTATTGACAAGGAAACCCCTAGTAGAGCTAATAATGGCAGTGTCAAGGTTTCTGTTGTTTAGTTTATTTCTAAATATAATCATCCAAATCGAAACAGACTTTCTCTAACATCTTTTTAAGCCACAGAAAGAAAAGAACACTTTATTTCAGGGATGGTAAATTTAAACCATCTTAGCACTTGGCAAGTTATGAGGTTTGGCCTCATAAGATTTTTGTGAATGTTGACTATTAACCACCAACACCTCTGAGCTATCAACAGTCAAGTACCAGAAAACGAACACACCGATGGGATTTTGATTCTTTTGAATCAACAATATGTGAGATGGGTCATAGCTACAGTGAGCCAGGAATAAAATGTTAAATATGTACTTCAGCTGTGTCAAATTGGAGAATACCCCTAATATCTCAGTAGGACCTACTCCAGACTCATTCACTAATTAAGAAACACCACCTCAGGGTGCACCATGGGGACATCACACTGGTAAAATGAAATCAATATTTAAAAGGGAGAAAGTACAGTGTTCCTAAAATGCAAAGTAACTATATCTTAATAGGGCTTTCTAGACACAGTGCTGTGGTTGAATATAGATAATAATCATTATCTGAGGATAATTAAAAGTTGGTTTCAAAGTGGATCAGCTTAAACTTATTTTCAAAAGAAAGGGGAAAATCTTGTAAAATGAGCAAAATTATTAACATCAGTTTATTTCATCTGTCTTATGGCTTAAATTTTGGCTATAAGACATTTAATGCTAACATTATACAGGATTGAATGTTTGAGTGAAGACAAATTTTGTGAATTCATTACAGAATATTTTTTATTTGACTTCTTGTCAAAGATAGTAACTACGGGCACTCAAATATTATCTAAGAAGTTCCCCTCTTATTTAATTTGAAATCAGATATTATTAAGCTACAAGGGAATCTTGCAGATCATAGAGTCTATATTATCTAAAGACTTTTATTGGCTAGCCATAAGTAGAAAGCTGAAACTGGATCCTTTCCTTACTCCTTATAAGAAGATTAATTCAAGATGGATTAGAGACTTAAATGTTAGACCTAATACCATAAAAACCCTAGAAGAAAATCTAGGTAGTACCATTCAGGACATAGGCATGGGCAAGGACTTCATGTCTAAAACACCAAAAGCAACGGCAACAAAAGCCAAAATTGACAA
>NW_016803844.1:433586-470654 GCF_001698545.2 Rhinopithecus bieti
TATATTTATGTTTTTTTTTTTTTTTTTTTTTTTTTTTTTGAGACAGGGTCTGTCTCACTCTGTCACTCAGGCTGAAGTGCAATGGAACGATCTTGACTCACTGTGGCTTCCACCTCCTGGGTTCAAGTGATCTTCCCACCTCAGCCTCCTGAGTAGCTAGGACTTCAGGTGCATGCCACCACACATGGCTAAATTTTTATTTTATTAATTAATTAATTTATTTATTTATTTTGAGATGGAGTCTGCTCTGTCACCCAGGCTGGAGTGCAGCAGTGCAATCTCGGCTCACTGCAACTTCTGTCTCCCGGGTTCAAGTGATTCTCCTGCGTCAGCCTCCAGAGTAGCTGAGATCACAGGCATGCGCCACCATGCCCAGCTAAATTGTTTTTTTTGTATTTTCAGCAGAGACAGGATTCCACCATGTTGGCCAGACTGGTCGCAAACTGCTGACCTCAGGTGATCCGCCCACCTCAGCCTCCCAGCGTGTTGGGATTACAGGCATAAGGCACTGCACCTGGCCTAAATTTTTAATTTTTTGTAGAGACAGGATCTTGCTATGTTGTCCAGGCTGGTCTCAAACTTCAGAGCTCAAGCAATCCTCCTGTCTCAGCCTCCCAAAATGTTGAGAGTACAGGAATGAACCACCACAGCAAGCTTGCCTCTATTTTCATTTGTCAATTATACCTCAATAAATCCAAAGGAAAAATAAGAATCCCATCATTCTGTAGCCCTCAGCTCTACTTTTCTTTTCACTAGCATAGTTCTTGGGCAAGCCCTCCCCAAATGACCAAAACGGCCCTCCTGCTACTCCAGAACTATATTTTACCAGCATAGCAACAAAGTAAAAAGCAAAAGCCCCTTTCCCATTAGTTCAAGCCAGTGATGTGAAGGAAAGTGTTTAACTTTCCAGGAAAAAAAAAAATCTGTTTTATAACATTTGCCAATTTCCAGGGTGTAAATACTCCCACCCTGGCCAATTTCAACCTACCAACTTGACATCGCTAAACATGGAGTTGAGAAGAGATGTGCAGTAGTCCATTCTGTAGTATTTCCACCATATAGAGTCAAAACACATAAATAACTCAAGATGATAGGTAATATAAGATATAGTAAAAAATACTTATAGTAAAGTATAAGATATAGATAAGGCAGCTGTGAGTTTGAAGTATTCACCTACTTTTGTTTTAATATACTTTAATTGTAAATTTATATAATCCAATTGTTAATAATGGCTGTGTTTAACAACTGATTGGCAAAACTTCTAGAAATGTAATAAATGGCTCTTGTGTACCAATATGAGCCAGCACACCACCAGCCCCACAGAAATCCAGGAGGACAGCTCACAGGAGCCTGATTTGGGTCACATGGCTATTTTTAGATTCATCTCTGAGTCCAAGAGGCTGTGGTGCTCTGACTGGCCCACGCTGGCCATGTGTCTGGGATAGACTTAGGCTGTAGACACATTGACTGATGATGGGAGAGAGTGGCTCCACAACAGAAAACAACAGGGGGAAGAAGCTGGGCAGGCAAAATAACATATGTCCATTTTAACGGTGGAAACACCTCTCACACAGAGGTAAGTGGACAAGCACAAACTTCACTGTCCACTTTGAGAGTAAAAGAAAATGCTATTAATTATTATGCTTGTGCCACAGACATAGAGCAAGATATATGGTCACACTATGAAAAAAGAATACTAGTCCCAGGTAGAATAACTGGCTGGCAAAGCCATACACGTCAAATGAGCAGCACAGCCAGGGCTAGGGACCAGATTTTCAGATTACCAGTTCAGTATACTACATAGACCTCAATTGTAATGGTGTTTCATTTTTCTTTCTTTGGGATGGTTTTCAAATAGAAAATCCCCCTAAATGAAGGAACAGAATATTGCTAGTGGTTGTGATCAGAACTCTTCTTTTTTAAATTATGCATTGTGCTTTCTTAGATTATGTATTATGTATCATGCGTTTAGTGGTTTTTTGATTTTCACTTGATTGTTTTAGAGACTGGGACTTGCTATGTTGTCCAGGCTAGAGTGCAGTGGCTGTTCATAGGCATGGTCATAGAGCACTGTGGTCTCCAGTTCCTGGGCTCAAGTGGTCTTCCTGCTTCAGCCTCTCAAGTAGCTAGAAATACAGGCACCATGCCACTGCACCTGGTTCGCATTTAATAGTTTCTTACCCAATGTTTTAACTCACCATATATTACTTATGGGAATACAGAATTTTGAGGACAATTTGACTAACAGAAGCCTTCGAATTCCACATACACTTTGACCTAACAATTCAACTTCTGTGAACTAGTTTAAGAAAATAATCACAGATGTATTCAAATATTTTACTTTAAGGATGTTCACTGTAAATTATTAATAAGAGTAAAAAAACTGGAAATAATTTAAATGGTCAATAGACAAATGGTTAGATAAATCATAATATGTCAGTCTACTAAAGAGCCATAAAAATGATGTAGACAAAGAAAAAAGAAATCAAGTCCACAACATATGATCCCATTTTTTACAGGGGAAAAACATGTCTGAAAGGATAGGCCATACCAAAATATTAACAGTGACAATGTCTACATTGAACAAAAGTTGCTTTTGTATTTTAAAAGATTATTGCTTTTGTATCTTTTTAAAGATTATAAAATACCCCAGCCACTCAACTATTTTTTTTTAACTATGCTCTGTTCATTGTAATTTTTTAACTATGCTCTGTTCATTTTAACTATGCTCTGTTCATTTAACTATGCTTTCTCACTGCATTCGCCCTGGTTTAAAATAATTTCAAAACTATTTGCTGGAGGTGAGTTTACCTTGTGGCAAAAATAAAAGCGAAGGAGACAGTGTTAAAAATATATCTAAAGAAAAATCCATATGTAAGTATCCAGGATAAGAAGGCTGAATTCCCTGGCCTACAACTCTACCATTTTCAACTCTGTGTGCTGACTTTTTTACTAAATTTGCTTAAAACTGCAAACTTTGGGAAACTGTTGTAAAACAACAGAAAGAGATGTCAGCTCAGGTTATTTCCAAGAATCTCCCCCTGCTTTCTCATGTAAAGGATGAATTCAGAGAGCCATGGGCTTTTAAGAATCCAGCAAAGTCTCACTGAGGTTTGACAGAGCCTCCGAATACAGTTTATAAAAGAGTCAAAGGGCCTAATTTTTAAATTCATATGATCAGAGGAAATTGAAGGAATAAAATTAAGTAAAGAATTTGAAACAGAGAGGGGAACATTACAGTAAATGTTTTCTTTAAAGTCATTTAAAGAGAAGTTTATGAATGTAAAGGTTTAAAACATTTATTTTGCAAGTCACAATGACTTTTAAGCTATCCAAACTCATCTAACTGAAGACAAAATATTGCCCAAGCAACACACATGTCCAGGAGGCCCTGAAGGTAGAAATCCACTTCCCCAGAAACATACTTATTTCACTCTTATAGCGACAGAAGGATTGAAAGAAGAAACAAGGAAGCTTCAAGGCTCAGATTTTTAAGTTAACAGCTATTGCATCAGAAAGAGGACTATACTTAGAAACTGAAAATACGGGGTTGGGTCCTGGCTCTGCAAATTACCAGCTGTATATATGTATGTTGCAGACACAGGGTCTCTCTGTGTTGACCAAGCTGATCTCAAACTCCTGGCCTCAAGCCATCCTCCCACCTCAGCCTCTCAAAGTGCCGGAATTGCAGGTGTAAGCCCATCCTGCCCCGCCTTCAGCTCTATTACCTGGGAAAGATCATTTAACCAGTCTAAATCTCAATATTTTGGTCTTAAAATGCTAACAACTATACAGTTGTTATGAGCACAATGGCTGGTATATATCGTATTCTCAATAAATATTTGTTAAATGAGTTAACGATGTTTGTGAAATTACTTTGCAAGCTCTGCGAATAATCGTACACTCATGCACTTAACATCACTTGACCCAATAACATATATTACTTATTTATTTTGTGTATATTCTACCTTCCCCAACTAAATGCAAGCTCCATAAGGGAAGGATTTTTTGTCTTTTTTAAGGACATATCTCCAGAAACTAGAACAGCTCCCTGCACATACTAGGCATTTAATAAATATTTGTTAAATAATTTTTTTGTGTAAGTGCTTGTCATAAGCTAAGCCCTTAATCAATGATATCCAATATTATTATTCACCTATAAAGCATCGTACGAATATTAAGAATTAAGCATTCCAGGCCAGACACAGTGGCTCATGCCTGTAATCCCAGCACTTTGGAAGGCCAAGTCGGGCGAATTACCTGAGGTCAGGAGTTCAAGACCAGCCTGGCCAACATGGCAAAACCCCACCTCTACTAAAAATAGAAAAATCAGCTGCGCACCTATAGTCCCAACTACTCAGGTGGCTGAGGCAGGAGAATCGCTTGTACCTGGGAGACAGGGGTTGCAGTGAGCAGAGGTCACACCACGGCACTCCAGCCTGGGTGACAGAGCAAGACTCTGTCTCAAAAAAAAAAAAAAAAAAAAAAAATTGTGTATTCCCAAACATCCTGAATCATCCTCTTCTACCCTACTTTATTTTAGCTTTAATATCATGCTAATCCTTCCTCACTAACTATATTACCAAGAACAATTTCTGAGAGCCTCCTGAAGTTAACCCATATGTATTTATCTCCTAAGATCCTTTCCCATAAATCAGTCCTTCATGCCATTAATCATTTACATTTCTGAATTGTTTTCACCTTCTAGAATTTAAAACAAAGGCCTTAGGGCAGAGATTCGGAAATGGCAGTGAGAAGGATTATGTTTCAGGCTCTCTCTTCTCGTAGAATCTTGATAAGACTAAGGTATCTACAGCAGAAAGAACTTTTTGGCTCTGAGTAACAAATGCTCCAGCACAGTGAACGCAGTCTTCTCTTAACAGGAATTCTGTAGGATCTGTCTGAACAGTTTCTGTAGGATCTGTCTGAACTGCACAGGTACACATTGGAATGAGAAAGCTAGAGAAGAATTTAAATAGACCAACTTATATTTCATGAAGGAAATTGATTCCCCTTTTCCCTGAGTGTAAGCTCAGGGAAAAGTGTAAGCTCCTATAGGGAGCTCCACCTGGTTCACAGCTCTATTCTAGCAGCTAGCACAGAGCCTGTAACACACTGTCCTTCAATAAACAGTTGTGAAAAGAAATATTTGCGGAGTGAATTTGCTCTCTGATTAGATTTCGGAATGCAAAGCTGCTCCTGGACAGTGGAAAGACAGGTCTATGAGAAGGCCTGGAATCCAAGAGACAGTCATTATCTTAACAGAGTAGGATGGAGACGTAGCAAATGGGTGCATGGAAAGGGGAACGTTGGTTTGTTACTAAAGAGAAGAAAATATGTCTGACAGGTTAATCATTCCTTAGAAAGAGCTGCCTGATGATGGTAGAGTCACATCTTTTTAGAGAGGCTGTATCTCCTAACCCAAGGCAAACACACATTCAAACGTAAGTCAGCCAATAAGAAGAATGTTGGTTTCTATGTTTTGAAAAGTAGATCCTAAAAATGTCAGCCTCTCTTAACATAATTTATTCTTTGTCACCTAGAATAACTACAGCTGAGAGGGAGAAAAAAATAAAGGCTAAAATCAAGTTTCCTCACTTGGTGCCTCAAAGCAGCTTCAATTTGACCTATTTTGGAAGGATTCATCAAAAAACAAATTTTTGTTTCCTTCTCAGACAAGTACAGTTGTCTCAATGCATCTTTCGTGTGCATTGTAACTTTGACAGATCATTGAATAGGAGTTGGGAAACTCCACTTACCAAAGAGACAAGGCACTTTTTAAAACACCTCATGGTTACCTAAAAAGCTTCTCTCATCTCAGAAGTTGCGACTTCCTGGGTTTCTCTCATTGTTGACATCTGGAGATGGTAATTAAAGTTAGTTCTGCTCAGTGCAGCAGAACTTAAAAAAAGTCTTAAAAAACAATGTAACTTTCAGACTTCTGAGTGTAAAAAGAACATAAAGTTGCATTTCCTTTCAAAAGCACAGCAACAGGCTCCTAATAAAGACTCCATAGAGATTTCCTATAAAGCAAGGAGCTGTGAAAAGGCCTAGCATTTACTGCCATGTGACAGTGATGCAAATTAAAATGAAGCTCTAGACTGGGCATGGTGGCTCACACCTGTAATCCCACCACTTTGGGAAGCTGAGCTGGGCAGATGACTTGAGGTTAGGAGTTTGAGACCAGCCTGGCCAATATGGTGAAACCCCATCTCTACTAAAAATACAAAAAGTAGCTGGGCATGGTGGCAGGCACCTGTAATCCCAGCTACTTGGGAGACTGAGGCGGGAGAATCGCTTGAACCTGGGAGGCGGAGATTGCAGTGAGCTGAGATCACACCACTGCACTCCAGCCTGGGTGCAACAGAGCAAGACTCCGTCTCAAAAAAAAAAAGGAAGCTATAAATGATACACCTTGTTAACGTGCTGCAATTTTTATCAACACTGTGGAAACTGAAATGTTTCCTTTATCCTTAACTTCCTTGAAACGACGACCCAAATCCCCTTAATACATAAGCAGGAATGGGCAGGATTTCTACAGGAAAAAAAAAAAAAAAGGAATTCAGCTTTGGAGTGCATGATATATAGTAAATACCAGATACATTTTTGCTTTATCTAGACAACCCAGGGACACTGCCCTTGGCCCCCTGCTCCGCAATGCTGTTCACTTGCCTTGCAGCTAACAGAATCCTCTACTTTCCTGACAGGCAATCTACCCAGACCAGGCTTCAGGACGTTGAGGCACTAGGCGCTATGATCTAGGCTTCTCCCAACTAAATGAACTGCTCATTTAAAATTTAACATCTTCCCATGCATAGTTTGTACTTCACATAGCATTTTCACAGGCATTATTTTATTGAATCCTCACCATAACATTGTGAAGTTTGAATTATTAACTCCTTATTCTACATGAGAAACAGGAGTAGAGAAGTTATGACTTGATGGCACAGATAAACAATGGCCAAATTGAGACTTTTTGAAAAAACGATTTCTGTTTACAGTGTCAAAGGTCCTTTCACTATACCCTAGTTGTCTCTGAGAAAATCTTTATATAAACCCACAGGTCAGAATATCCGGCAGATGAACTGGCTAAATCCAAATACAGAAATAATCTGTTATAGCGAATTCTTGCTCCTTTGTTTTTCCACATCATTTTTCATGTCATCACCTACCCTTGTTCCCAGTCGTTGCAAAGTCCTGAGTAAAAGTGGAGTAGAAGAGTAGAAGATTAACTTTGGAATTGTTTTAGCGTTTTTGTGTTTTATATTAAATGCCATTTAAGTAAGGCTAATTTTTTTAACTTCTTAAAAGAATTCCCTCCATCCCTTTTTATTTAAATGTAAATTGCAAAATAAAATCACTAACTCGATTGATTATTCCTCAGATACCTGTGGGCCATGAAATCAATTATTCATCATTCTGTGAGAGTGGCCCACCAAAAGAATAAAGTAAAACAAAATTAAATACCATTGGGTTTCATACCAATTATTCCCTTTTGAATTACAATCCTTGCAATTAAATCACACCAAAATGAAACTGTGAATGGACTAATTGCAGGTCTAAGTTAACAATGCACAAGGTTTGTAACCTGCAGAGTCCTTGTCACAGGCAATGACAGCTACCACTGTCATTTTTTTTTCTTTTTTTTTTGTTTTTGTTTTTGTTTTTTTCTGTAGCCATGACTCTCATCAAAACACAAGGATATTTCAGTAATTGCTGACTTTTTTCCCTCAAAGATCATGTGTAATTACTTCAGATAGAATAATTAACTTTGGATAGACTATTTAATTGTTAGAAGTTTCTAGGAGAGCACTTTTAAAACACAATTTTGGAGGAAAACTTCTATGCTTTATGGTGTGAGGTTTTTTTGGCTCAGTTTTTCAAGACCCACGTCTGCGTTTTGTTGCATGTTGGAAAGCTTCCTGTCCTTTGGAGAGTAGAGCTTTGATTTGGAATGCGTAGCTGGCTTCAGAGAGCCACGACCTGCCCCAGCTGTTGGAGAAGCTGAAGATAAAGGGAATCAACAAGCAGCCAATCATCCAAGCCAGCCACCTGCTCGCCATGGATACTAGTGTCCCCACAACTATTTACGTAGCCTCCGTCCTCCTAACGCTCCTTCACAAGATGGCAGAGACCGAAGCAGGTGAAGCCCCAACTGAGAACCCTGCTCCCGCCACTGAGCAGAGCAGTGCTGAGTTACACCAGGCACCTTCACCATCGGCAAGGCAACCTAAAGAAGTAATGACCACTCAAAACAACAAAGAAAAAAGCAGACCTTGATCTTACCAGCATCAAAGAAACATCCGAGAAAGAAAGTGGAAGACTAACCAAGATTTGGACATTAGAATGTTTACTATTATTCTTTAAGAAAATAACAACTGCAAAAGGAAAATGACAGCAAATTTTTCCAGTGAGCTGAGACACTAGGAATGCCTGCACAGAAGACAAGACAGCGACCTCCCCAGTTTTCAGCAACCTTAGGGGGGTTTTTTTCCCCTGTTTTTTGCTGTTTTGGTTATATAAATTGAAAGAAGAAACATGTTAATTCAAAGAAGAAATATTAATACCACCTCGGGAGAACCCCAACCAAAAAAATTTGAAATATATAGCAAAGGCTTTATTTGATTTGATTTTTGTGTGTTCATTTTGTATGCTGGTGCTAAACTTCCAAGTGTTCTGATTTAAAAAGAAATTTTATACCCTTCTTATTTATTTCTGGGATGTGGGGAGAATACATTTGTACTTTCTTATGTGACTTTCTTTGAAAATGTGCAGTAAGGCCGGGCGCGGTGGCTCACGCCTGTAATCCCAGCACTTTGGCAAGTGGAGGCTGGTGGATCACCTGAGGTCAGGAGTTCAAGAACAGACTGGCCAACATGGTGAAACCCGAAACCCCGTCTCTACTAAAAAATTACCTGGACATGGTGGTGCACGTCTGTAATCCCAGCTACTCTGGAGACTGATACTCTGGAGGTTGAGGCAGGAGAATCGGTTGAACCTGGGAGGCAGAGGTTGCAGTGAGCCGAGATCACGCCACTGAATTCCAGCCTGGACAACCGAGTGAGACTCTGTCTCATAAAAGAAAGAAAGAAAGAAAGAAAATGTGCAGTAAGAAGTTCCTCAGAAATAAAATATTTACCCTTCAGAGGAAAAAGAAAAGCATTTTATATATATTTACATATATTAAGCTATTTGTACCTGAAAGCAGTCATGCAAGGTAGTGCTAAAGTATGCTCCTGGGTGACAGGCAAAATGGATTCCCCATGGCTAAGGTGCTCAGAATTAAAACAGAACCAGGTGGTCATAGCTGGGTGAAGGAGCTGTCACATACTCTGTGTTATCAGAAAGATGTCATAAAATATCACAGGATCTCCCTTTCTGAAATCAAGCTAAACAAGTTCCAATTATTGTGGCCAGAAAAACCACCACTTCCAACCATTTGAAAGAAACATCTGACAGAGACGTCTGGTTTTAGACTTGGAAACCAACCAATCAAGGCTCACCAGTCCCAGCCAATCGGGGCTCAGCTGTAACAACCAATCAGAACTAAGAAAGTGTCAGTCTTTCATTTGCATAAACAGACTTGATTGGGAACCTTGGCAGGAACTGATTGGATTTTTTGTTTTTTGGTTTCTGGTTTTCGTGGGTTTTTTTTAGATGGAGTCTCGCCCTGTTGTTGGCCAGGCTGGAGTGCAATGGGTGATCTCGGCTCACTGCAACCTCCGACTCCTGGGTTCAAGCAATTCTCCTGTCTCAGCCTCCCAAGTAGCTGGGATTACAGGCGAGTGCCATCATACCCGACTAATTTTTTTTTAAATCTTTAATAGAGACGGGGTTTCACCATGTTGGCCAGGCTGGTCTCGAACTCTTGACTTCACAATCCGCCCACCTCAGCCTCCCAACGTGCTGGGATTACAGGCGTGAGCTGCCGCGCCCAGCTGTGGTTTTAGTTTTTTTAAGAGATGTCTCTTGCCCTGTTGTCCAGGCTGGAGTGCAGTGGCACAATCGTAGCTCACTCTAGCCTCGAATTCCTTTGCTCAAGTAATCATCCTGCCTCCGCTATTTGGAAAGGAGGAGGAGGAGGAAGAGGAAGAGGAGGAGAAGGAGGAGGAGGAGGAACATGAAGAGATTTTAGGTTACTCAACTGACTATATAGAGAAATCAAGCCCAAGCTCTGAGGCTCAAGAGTCCTGTTTCTTAATGCCTTTTGTGCCTACTCTAGCGTAGAAGGAGTAAAACCCCTGAGGGTTTCATGCTCAGGAAATGCTGAGAGGACCACAGAGGCCTAGTTTCTGAACGGACTGTGCCAGAGTTTTGGGTGCAGAGTCCTGGGGACTGGAGGCAGTGGTTATCAGCAGTGGTAACCAATAGATGGGGCAGATTCAAGTGCATAAGAAAAGCCAGTGTCAAGACGTTGCATTAACTTCAATAGATGCAAGAAAGGCAGAGGTGAATACACAGGATGGGGCAGGACAAGACAGTTCACCAGGACGGGATGCTCACTCTGCTGCAACTGAATACCATGCTGCAAAGGTGCGGTAGGAGGATGCCCTTGAGAATGGTAAGGAGGAACCACTAAGACAAGACATCATTTCAAGTAGAAGAAACTCCTATACCCTTAATCAGTAAAATCAAGTGTTTCCTTCCTTAAGGAAGCATGGAAGCTGGAGACCTAGATCAGTAGTTCATGTGGTAAAAAAATAAATTTGCAGGCTTATGTCTGCCCAAGGTTTTCCACTCTCTGTTCTCTCTTTCTGGAATGTTCTGTCCAGGTCCTTATAGTCTTTCCCTGGCTTCATTTGGATGTCTGTTCAAATGCCACTGCTCAGAGAGATCCCCACTGCTTCCATGCCCTTTCTCTGCTATTATATACAAATCATTCTGTAATCACTTTGTTCATTAATCTATCCCTCAACTAGAATGTATGCTCTGGACTTGTCTCCTTTACTGCTTTATTCTCAATGCTTAAAATTGTTGAATGCACAGTAAATGCTTAGCAAATATCTGAATAATGTATTCATGTCAACCACACTGCTTTCACATTTAGAATGATAGTGCTAGAAGGGAACATAGAATTCAATCTGGTGGCTCCAAAATGATTTTTTTTCTTTTAATCGGCAGTGAATATTATTTAAAGACTGTGGTAAAAGCAGAAAAAGTCCTAACAGGTCTGCTTGTGCCCTGGAAGTGGAGGATAGGGCACTTTCTAGGAAAAGTTTTAGAAAACTGTTTAGAGACCACTTATCTAGACTAACTGCTTCATTTTTCAATTGAGGATATTGAAACCCAGAGAGGTTAGATAATTTGCTGAAAGTCACTAAGTCCAAAGTTAGTTAATTTTCATGAGCTTCAGTCTAAATGAACACCATATTTGCACGTTACTTTTTTGCACCAGGCAGAGTAAAGATTCTGGTTCCAGAAGTAAGACCATTGTTTAGATTTCATGTGATGTAAACTACCCTGCCTGCAGACTCCAAGGGTCATGAAATTTCTTGAATATTACAAATCCAGGCTTCAGGTGAAGAACACCATTTCTTAGTTTTCTGATCTAACAACTAAAATTTGGCAAACCAGCTAATGGTACAATGTGAGTTTACCTTCTGAAGGAAATCAAAATATTTTTCCCCAAAATATATTTCTTTGACATATTTTGGAATGGCGATCAGAGAGCCAGCAAAATGAGGTAACAGCCTCCAAACCTGTCTTTTGCTAGCCAGAAGATGGATACTTTAAATTGTAACTGCCCAGTGGATTCACCTTGCCGGCTACCTAGACAGAGCTGATTTATCAAGATAAGGAAATTGCAATGGAGAAAGAGTAATTCACGCAGAGCTGGCTGTGCAGAAAACCAGAGTCTTATTATTACTCAAATCTGTCTCCCCAAGCATTCAGGGATCAAAGCTTTTTGTTTGTTTGTTTGTTTGTTTGTTTGTTTGTTTTTGAGTAGAGTCTCGCTCTGTCGCCCAGGCTGGAGTGCAGTGGCTCGATCTCCGCTAACTGCAAGCTCCGCCTCCCAGGTTCACGCCATTCTCCCGCCTCAGCCTCCTGAGCAGCTGGGACTACAGGCGCCCGCCACCATGCCCGGGTAATTTTTTGTATATTTAGTAGAGACGGGGTTTCACCGCGTTAGCCAGGATGGTCTCGATCGCCTGACCTTGTGATCCGCCCGCCTCGGCCTCCCAAAGTGCTGGGATTACAGGCCTGAGCCACAGGGATCAAAGTTTTTAAAGATAATTTGGTGGGTTGGGACTTGGGAAGTGGGGAGTACTGATTGGTCAGGTCGAAGATGGAATCATGGGGGTCGCAGTGAGTTTTTCTCGCTGTCTTCTGTTCCCGGGTGGGCTGGCAGAACTGGTTGGGCCAGATTACCAGTATGTGTGGTACCAGCTGATCCATCCAGGGCAGGGGCTGCAGAATCTCTCCAGCACTGATCTTAGGTTTCACAATAGTGATGTTATCCCAGGAGCAATTTGGGGCGGTTCAGACTCTTGGAGCCAGAGGCTGCATGACCCCTAAACTGTAATTTCTAATCTTGTAGCTAATTTGTTAGTCCTGCAAAGGCAGACTGGCCCCCAGACAAGAAGGGGGTCTTCTCGGGAAAGGGCTGTTATCAATTTTGTTTCAGAGTCAAATCATGAACTGAATCCCTTCCCAAAGTTAATTCGGCCTACGCACAGGAGTGAACAAGGACAGCTTAAAGGTTAGAAGCAAGATGGAATCGGTTAGGTCTGATTTATTTCACTGTCATTAATTTCCTCAGCTATAATTGTGCAAAGGCGGTCAAATGTTGCATCTATAGATAATCCGTGTTGATGCAGCCAGGCCTTCCCTTGTCCACATCCAGCAAAGATTAAATGAGAGTCTGACATCTCGAAAGGCCTAAGAAAACAGTTACTACTTCATCTATCTGAGGGCTGCTACCCGTGAGGTGTCATTTACATAATAAGACCACCTTTGCTAGCCAAGTCTCTCCTCTTCCTCCCATAATCTGTCTTGCAGCTAACACCTGACTTGCATGGCCAAAAACCATATGCTGTTTTTGGCCATGCACCAAGCCCCCATTCTCTCTACAACCTCAAGATGATATACAAGCTTCTGCAACACACTAGGGGGTTGGGTCTTCATTCTGAAGTCTCCCCATCTACAGCATACACATTAATAAATTAGCATGCCTTTCTCCAGTTAGCCTACCTTTTGTGAGTTGTGTGTGTTTTTTTTTTTTTTTTTTCCAGCAAACCTATCCCTTTACTCCTAGAGTTTGGCTTAGTTGGTAGGGTCAAAGTTCAACTCTACTGGAAGCTACATATAAGAGAATCCGGGACCTGATCCATGGGCAAAAGGGTAAGAATTTCTTACAGCCAGGCTCCCAGCATCTCTCTCTACAATCTAGTCAAGTGGGTAGCAAAAATCACTGTTTTCTCTGCAAAATTCTGATTAATGGGAGAAAAAGACTTATGTGACTAGTCTTGGTGCAGTGACTCTTGTGTACTATTTGGTACTTTGTGATGTGAATATTCATATTGTTTGATCTCTTTCCTCCCAGAAACAGTCCTTTCCTTTGACTTTGTCTGTCATAAAGAGGGGCACTGGTTGAGGCTCCCTCTGTTCTTGTTCCATGTCCCTGAGAGTTTGACTTGTGACCAAATGGAAGCACTCTCTCTTGGTCTCAGGCAGCCAGGGAACATGATTTTCAGACCATATTAGGTGGTCAGCCTGAAAATGACCTGGAACCCAAGATTTTCATTCTGAAGATACGATGTTTTTGGGATAGTTTGTCTTAAGATCTTCCAACCCTACAGGGCTTATGTCATCTCAATTCTTGTTGCCTGGTTAGTGCCAGAAAAGTCCAATTCCAGGAAGGCACACGGGATGTCTCAGATTAACAGGTCTGTGACTGGTGTCCCCCTACAAATTTGTGGATTACTGGAGGCAAACACCGTCCTTAAACATCTGTCACAACAAATGCCTTTTGCTGTCTTAGCCTAATCCTGGTGTCAGAGGCATATGAACCAGAGCAACTCCATCTTGAATAGGGGCTAGGTAAAATAAAGCTAAGACATGCTGGGCTGCATTCCCAGATGGCTAGGCATTCTAAGTCACAGGATGAGATAGGAGGTCAACAAAAAATACACAAGATCATGAAGACTTTGTGGATAAAACAGGTTGCAGTAAAGAAGCCAGCCTACCAAAACCAAGATGGCAACAAGAGTGTCCTCTGGCTGTCCTCACTGGTTGCCTCACTCCCACCAGCGTCATGACAGTTTACAAATGACATGGCAATGTCAGAAATTTACCCTATATGTCTAAAAATAGGAGGCATGAATAATCCTCCCCTTGTTTAGCATATAATCAAGAAATGACCACAAAAATGGGCAACCAGCAGCCGTCGAGGCTGCTCTGTCTGTGGAATACCCTTTTTGTTTTGTTTTGTTTTGTTTTGTTGTGTTGTGTTGTGTTTTGAGACAGAGTCTCACTCTGTCACCCAGGCTGGAGTGCAGTGGCATGACCTCAGCTCACTACAACCTCTGCCTCCCAGGTTCAAGCTATTCGCCTGCCTCAGCCTCCCTAATAGCTGGGACTACAGGCGTATGCCACCACACCCAGCTAATTTTTGTATTTTTATTAGAGATGGGGTTTCACCATATTGGCCAGGCTGGTCTCGAACTCCTGACCTCGTGATCCACCCGCCTTGGCCTCCCAAAGTGCAGGAATTACAGGCGTGAGCCACTGTGCCTGGCTGGAATAGCTATTCTTTTATTCCTTTACTTTCCTTTACTAATAAACTTCCTTTCACTTTACTCCATGGACTCACCCTGAATTCTTTCTTGGGCGAGATCCAAGGACTGCCTCTTGGGGTCTGGATCCAGACCCCTTTCTGGTAACACTGGGAGTAGATTTTTTTTTTTTTTTTTTGGCGGGGTAGGAGGGTCTTTGGGATTGCTTCTTCTATGCCCTCTCCAGGAAGCACCTTTTTTTCTAAACTTGGAAAATTAAATCCTGGGCTTTCCGTAAAAAGGCAATTGGATTGAGTTGCTATTGGAATAAATACACCATTGGAAATTCTAATTGTCAATGGCCAGAAGATGGATACTTTAAATTAAACTCCTAAATTTAAAAAAAAAAAAAAAAAAAAAACCCAGAGATTTCTTATTCTAAATAATTGATGGGAAAATCAAATTAAAAGAAAGACACATAATAGTGTCATGGCTAGCCTTAGAAATTCTCGTGACCAAATTAAATAGTAAAACGCTGACCTAAAACAAAGTTAAAATCCTTTGTAAGCTCTAACTGCCTGCTTTGGATCCCTGCAGGATTAACAATGAGGGCTGCTTCACCTTGTAATACAAAAGTTAAAAGGTTCCTAAAAAGCAGGAAACTATTAACTCTTAGACTACCACACAGCTTGGATTAGATTTCCAATAAGGAAACCTGTCCTTTTTGGTTTGTTTGTGTGACTTATGACTTTTTGGGATGCCCATTCACCTATTTGGAATCACCTCATGCATCCTTGGTTAAGTCATATTCTTGGTTCACTTGGGAGGGTGTCTTTGGTAAAAATAATAATCATAATCATAATAAAATAAAAATTCAAAAGCCTGAAATATCGGCTGTTTTTCCCAGCTAAAATCTGAGAATAAGGCTGGGCACAGTGCCTCATGCCTGTAATCCCAGCACTTTGGTAAGCCAAGGCCTGAGGTCAGGAGTACGAGACCAGCCTAGCCAAAATGGTGAAACTCCGTCTATATTAAAAATACAAAACTTAGCTGAGCATGGTGGTGCATGCCTGTAATCCCAGTTACTCGGCAGGCTGAGGCAGGAGAACTGCTTGAACCCGGGAGAATTGCTTGAGCCGAGATCACGCCACTGCCCTCCAGCCTGGGCAACAGAGCAAGACTCCATCTCAAAAATAAATAAATAAATAAATAAATAATCTAATAATAAGAGATTTTAAGGTAATTTTTTAAAGGCTCTATGGTTAACAGTTGGCTTAATTAAAAGCTAATATTCAAACTATTTATAGGTATAGGTATATTTTAAAGGATTTTGGTATATTTTAAAGGACTTTTGACTTTTCCCGTTTGTATCCTGGTTTTAAAACGTTTTTCTCAATTGACTGAAATTTTTTTTTAAGTGTGTTCCTGGTCCCTCTGTTCACTTCCTTTCTTAAGAATTGTTCTCCCTTTTACTTACACTGCTCCCTGCTCTCTTTCCCTTTGCCATCTTCAGTACCACATGAAAAGATCTATGGGGACATCTAATGACTCAGATCCCTTAAGGAACACAAGAAAAGGCATCACTCACCCCATTTTAGTGTTCTCCTGTCTTCCTGTAGAGTCTAAAGAGTTGCGGACAGATTCCTCTCAGCTCTAAAACTCTGCACTCTTTTGTATTGTATTACCTGATCTCTTGGGCTTTTGGGAGTAGCAGAGATTACTTTTTACGGAGAGGACACTTGCCCTTTGTGTCTATGATGACTGCAAGTCCCTGGCAAGAGCTACAGTTTTAGAGGTGACTGACAGCAGTCATTTACAATAAATGATTATTACGACAGGGGGCTACTTTTTTTTTTTCATGTTTCAATAAGAAAGGCACATTCTAAACATTTAGAGAAATGTCTCCGTAGCACAGTGCACTGTGAAAGCATTGCATGGCCCTGCCCATGGTGTTTTACTCTTTTGGAGGACCCAGGATTCAGGGCAAGGGTGAGATCATTGGTTTTTAAAGGGTTAAATGTTCTGTCTTCCAACTACACCTGCTTTTCACGTATTTAAAATATCAGGCCCTAAAAATTGCAAATGCATTGTTGGCCCTGTTCCTTAATGGACTCTGCCATGAGCTCAGTGGTCTAGTTTGAAAACGGAACTAAATTAACAGCTATCTACTGAAATGAAATTGTTCTCTTTAAATAATCCTATGGCAAATTCCTATCATTTTGTGTTACTTTGGCTTCTTTTTTTTTTTTTTTTTTTTTTTTTTTTTTTTTTTTTTTTTTTTTTTTTAGTAGAGATGGGTTTTCACCATGTTGCTCAGGCTGGTCTCAAACTCCTGACCTAAAGTGATCCACCTGCCTCAGCCTCCCAAAGTGAGGGGATTACAAGCATGAGCCACTGCACCTCGTCTATTTTGGCATTCATTTTTAATCTTCCTCTAACACAAACAAACTCCTTATTGAAAAGCTTAAATTATCTCTGTGTATATGCTTTGAGATATAAATTGCTACCTGGTTTTCTCTAAAACTCAGTAAGAGTTTCTCGGGATAAACCTTAACCTTTTCCATTTACAAAGGCACAGTTTGCCTCCCGCTGTCCTTTTAAATTAGTGAGTTTTACTATTCTCATGGCTAAAATTCTAAAATCAAAACTGTAAAGTTTTTATTGATGTCTGTCTATGGTTTTATGTGTACATGTGTATTGTCTGTTTGTATACTATCTATACGGTACCAAATTGATTTATAAATAAATGAGCACTCATAAATTAGGTAAATAAGCTTAAATGCTGTTTAAGTTCACATGATTTTAACAATCTTTGGCAAATAGTTTGTTAAATTGTTGATAAAATAAAAACATCTTTAGGATATAATTTAGACAATTTTGTCTGGGTCTATTGGTCAGACAGGTTTATACCGTCTCTGATAAATGCTTTAAGGTCATAAAACTGTTGCTTCTACGCTATTTTTAATACTTGAATAATTTGTCTGTGAGCTTACATCTTTGGATTTGAGCCTTTAGATTCTGAGGTCTAGATAAGTGACCATGGTGAGGTGTGGGGACAACACTTAGACCCTTTCCTCCCTGGCCCAGCTATGCCTCTTGGCCATGCTGAGAGGGATCCTCTAAGCATTGTCTTCACAGCTCTGTCTTTTGTCCTGGACATTACATCTGGTACATAACTAAAATTGCTTACTGCTGAGGCTTTTCATCAAAAATAAGGGTTATTAAGAGTAAACATTTAATTAATATATGTAATTAAAACTATTAGATATAAGAGAAACAATTCCATATGCAAAGTATATAAAGAAAGTAGGAAGGACTTTTGGTTGAAAAGAAAAGTTATATAAAGGCATGAGAATGTGGTTTTGTTACAGGGAAAGTAACAAAATTTACTTGGCTTCTAAAAGTTGGTTTTAGCTTTTAAAAGTTGGTTTATATTAAAGAAATTAAAAAATCAATAAAACTAAATGGATATAAAAGTTGGAGAAAATGAGAAAATTGTGAGATGCTATAAAAGGTTTATAAAATCTTATCTCGTGGTTAAAACTGATTGAGATTGGCTATAATTGCTTATAAGGTTTTATTACAATTAGCTTGAACATTAATTATACACTAACACAAAGGTAGAATTTGGATTTCTTTTTTGAACAAGATTTTTGTATAATATTAATAAGTGATAGTAAAATATTTTTGTTTAAATTTTGATTAGACTACAAGAAAAAAAGAGGGGAGAGAGGGAGAGACAGATTTTTGTCTCCCTTATGGTGTCTTTGTTAGGTTTTATAATTGGGAAACTGAGTGTCCTCTCTGTCAAAGAGTAACATGTTTTGCTTTTTAAAATGTTTACATGATCACTTAGCTAAATGAACGACTATTATTTTATAATGATCTGTGATCTTATTTTGAGCAAGTGTTTTAAACTTTTGATATTTGAAAAACTTTCCTAAATCGACATTTCAAATTCTAAATTCAGTTTTTTTAACCTCAGACTAACTTTGTGTATATTACGTCCCCTGGAATTTCAAACGAGCTATATTAGGCTTATTTAGTATGTTAAAATCATACAAGAAGCATTGTCAAATATGAAATGGTGTTTAACTTTCTTTGCATTATATTTTTGTAAATGCATTATTAATATATATTCCAAAATTATATGAGATTTCTAAGATTCTGATATATTTTAGTATGTGTTAATAATAATTATGATTATTATGTTAAATTATTGCATGTCATAGAAACAACCAAATGTCCTTGTCAAATGTCATTAGCCATATTCTAAGACTTTTGTCATCCACAGACAAGTATTGTTTTACTATGATTCTTCTCAAAAAGTTGTTTATAATCAGCTACAGTACAAAATTGCTTCTTTAAGAAAATTTGTGGAAAAGGCTCTGACAAATACTTTTATTCACGTTTCTGATAGCTTTAGAGATTATACCACAGGAATAAATAAAAACTTCCAGCATTCATGAGAATTGCTAGCCCAACATCAAGCAAAACAAGAATTAATTACATGGGACTAAACTAATAGAGGATTAAAATGATGTTTTATGATTTCTTTTGTTTGAAACACTGCTTTTTTTTTAATGTCTTGTCTTTCAGGGTCAAGAAAACTTTGTTTTTCTTTTCAGCTATTCATAGCTTACAACGAATTGGGTAAAGTACATTTTGTGAGCCAAACCTGAAGCTTTTATATTTCTCTCTACCTGATTTCTCCAGAATTTGGAAACTATATTTTTAATTTATAGCAATATGGTTATTTGCATAAATTCAATAAAAATCTGTTGTATTTATGTTTGTTTGTTTGTTTCTGTAACAGGACACAATTGGAGATACTGGTTACTTTACAAAGCATTTAACTGGAATGGCATATTTTCCATAATGACCAGACTGCTTTGAGGAATTAAGGTTGACTTATAAAGCTCAACAAAAGCTTCTTGGAAAGGCTGGCCTGGTACATTGTCTACTAGGTTCCTTTACAAGGTCCCTGACCTTTGGTAAGTAAGGGATGTCACTTTCTGACAGTCCCAGGAACCTCAAATTATTTGAGTACTTTGAGAAAAGAGGAATTCACCAAATTCATACAGATACTGCAATAGTCTGATGGCAAATCTTTGGCATGGCTTCTAGCTTTGAGGCTTTCAAAAGTCTAATCTGAGATTCCTTATGAAAAAGTTCCAGCAAAGTCAGTCTTAAAGGAGTTTATATGCAGCCTGAATGACATAGTGAGAACCCCATCTCTAAAAGAAGAAGAAAAATAAATAAAAATAAAAAAGCCTGTGTAGCCAGTCACAATTCTTGCTACACTTTATGCAAATAACCAGGCCACGTATAATAAGACTAAAACTTGTCTTGAAAATAAGTTGGTCCTACTGTGATTTGTCTTTGGTAGAAATGGAGGACTGTAGAAATAAAAATTACGTTCCAAAAGAAAACTACAGTATACCTGTTATGAGATTCCAGCTGAGTCCATTATTTTTGAGATTTTAGTATATGCCTACACTTTGGATTGAATCCTGAATTTTTTCCTGGCCACATGTCTCCAAACTAACATTTCCAAATGTTTCTTTCATTTTCCTGACTTGGAATCACTGGAAACTGAAACTGTGCTTTTCTTAAAGCCCTGCGAACTGAAGCTGAACAAGTTAAATGAACTTCAGGAGAAATCACAGCAACTTTTATAAACAACCTTCTCACCTCCTGATTTATGGACTACACTCAGAAAGTTTACTTCAACACTTAATTCAAACTACAATCCAGAAAAATTTGTCAGATTGCCATTGCAATTTGAAGATGCTTCAGAGACTATAGAGAAACTAGTCTATAGAGTATTCCAGATATTAACCTTTTTCTTCTTTTTCCATAGAAATGCCTCTTATTAAAGATCTGTTTGCGGCCGGGCGCCGTGGCTCAAGCCTGTAATCCCAGCACTTTGGGAGGCCGAGACGGGCGGATCACGAGGTCAGGAGATCAAGACCATCCTGGCTAACACGGTGAAACCCCGTCTCTACTAAAAATACAAAAAACTAGCCGGGCGACCTGGCGGGCGCCTGTAGTCCCAGCTACTCAGGAGGCTGAGGCAGGAGAATGGCGTGAACCCGGGAGGCGGAGCTTGCAGTGAGCTGAGATCCGGCCACTGCACTCCAGCCTGGGCGACAGAGCGAGACTCCGTCTCAAAAAAAAAAAAAAAAAAAAAAGATCTGTCTGCCTACATTGCAGATAGGATAGGCCTATCTATGGGATGATATATTTAAAGTTGTTCTTTTGTGCTTATCCCAATTTGTCTCCACTCCTTTGTCTAGCAATTTCTAGCCCAAATCCCTCCGGTGGGATCAACTTGGTTTTTAATATGTGAAACTTTTTTAATGTTTCAAAGTGGAGTCTAAAGAAAAGAAAATATTTTCCTCAAAATACACTTCTTTGATATATTTCGAGATGGCTGTCAGAGAGCCAGCAAAACGAAGTAGCACCCTCCAAACCTGTCGTTTGTGGAGAAAATTTGCATCTGGAGAAAATCTGCATTGATGCAGCCAGACCCTTCCTTGTCCAGACCCAGTAAACATTAACTGAGAGTCTGACATTTTTAAAGGACTAGGGGAAAAAATTTACCATTTAATCTCTCACTGAGGGCTGCTACCCCTGAGGTTCTATTTGCATAATAAGATCACTTTTGCTAGGCAAGTCTCCTCTTCTCTCCTTCCCATAACCTGTCTTGCCACTAAAACCCGATTTACCATCATAACTTGCTTTTGGCCATGCACCAAGCCCCCATTCTTTCTGTCACCTTGAGATAGCATATAAGCTTCTGCACCCCAGTGGACAGTTGGGTCTTCATTCTGAAGTGTTCTCATCTACAGTGTAAACATTAATGATAAATTAGCATATTCTTTCTCCAATTAGCCTGCCTTTTGTGGAGTGATTTGAACCTTCTGAGGACAAAGAGGAAGTTTTCCTTTCACCCTTGCACTTCTTTACAGTTGCCTTCACCAGGCCCTTGCTTACACACCCAGGATCTCAGCCTCATCTCATTTTGCAGCACATAGATGTTCCTCTCTTCCCCCAGTCCTCCTCTTCGCCATGCAAAGTTGTTATAACACATGTTCTGCATCTGTCAAAATGACCTGCAGCTACACACTCCAAAATACTTAAACACACAGTATCTCCTGAGGATGTATGTAGGTTCTCTCTCTCTCACACACACACACACACGCGTGCACACACACACACACCACTCCGCTCTTACTATCCTAGGACTCTCGGCCAGGTCTTTGACAAGCCATGCCTCCCCTTGCTTGCTGTGTCTTTCCCCCTCCTCCAGGCTCTGCCAGGCATGACTCATTTGCCACTTTACTCCATCCCATGGTTCCTGTAGATGGCAGGGGGAAGTGGGATCATTGGCCGTGAGTACCAAGTGATCTATTATTATGAAAAATTCTTTTCCAGATGAAACTCCTTGGCCATCTGGCAAAATGTGTAACAAGGGGAAACCAAAAGGAGAAGGAAAAGCCCATGAAACATTTGCTCATTTCAGGTTGGGAAGGAAGATAGAAACAGAATATGGTCTACTCAAATGCATCTACTAACACAGAATATAAGACACAACAGCCTATATTAGTGAAAGAAGCATCTGTATTTCACCCCTGTGTACATAATATTTATGTATTATTGGTTTAGAGATGGGGTCTCGCTATATTGCCCAGGCTGGATTTGAAGTCCTGGGCTCAGCCTCAGGCTTCCACCTCAGCCTCCCAAGTAGCTGGGACTACAGGCATGCACCACCATACCTGGCTCATAATGTTTATTATTTTGTTTTTTTGAGACAGAGTTTTGCTCTGTTGCCCAGGCTGGAGTGCAGTGGTACGATCTCAGCTCACTGCAACCTCCGCCTCCCAGATTCAAGTGATTCTCTTGCCTCAGTCTCCCGAGTAGCTGGGATTACAGGCACACACCCTCATGCCCAGCTAATTTTTTGTATTTTCAGTAGACACAAGGTTTCACCATGTTGGCCAGGCTGGTCTCAAACTTCTGACCTCAAGTGATCCACCGGCCCCAGCCTCCCAAAGTTCTGGGATTATACACGTGAGCCACAGTGCCTAGCCTGGCTCATAATATTTAAACTGTAGATTTGAAACCAACTTTTGCCAGGAGAAACTTGTGAGAGGCAATATTTTTAATGGTGTTAGTTGGGGAGAAAATTTGCATTTTTGCCTGATACAATGTGTGAATAACATTTCGTTGCATTGCTCTTCCTAAGTAAAAGTAAAAAAATTCTGTGATTTTGTTTTATGTTGATTTATGAAAACATTTTAATGTCAAGAACAAAAAATTATCTAACATTTCCATTTTATGCCCATATTCTGAATATGTACTCTCCCTGATTTTTAAATATTCTACTCATGTGACCTGAAATCAGAACAGAAAGTCCCAAGGATAGAGTTAGAATCATAATATATTCCTTCTCTTATAAAACTATATATCAGCCACAGTGAAGATTTGTCCACTTTATTTCCAACTGAGACAGAATTTTGGCATGAGACAGAGAAACAATGTGCTTTATGAGAAACAGACAATGCTGACTTTTCCTTAACTTGGCACTGACAAGCAGAAAGTTATTTTCCAGTAATGAAAGTACAAGAATATTTCTGTTTGGATAATAATCATATTTGAATTAGTCACATCATAATGGGACCTGAATTATCCATGTCAAAAGGGAAAAGAGAGTGGTGATTATCAAAACACTTTCAAGATCCTCTTAGTTTTCCTGGTATACAAAAAGATGCCAATATGCAAATATCAAAACATCCTAATCAGCCTTTCAAGAATAAGTCATTCCTGAGTCCTAGCAAGAGTATGTCTTAGATCCCTAGGGAGGGGCCCAAGACTCTGCATTTTATCCGCCTTAGAGGACCAAGATCTTCCTGTTGGGTGCCCATTCCCTATATGTGAAACTTTCAACTTTGACTCTGCCTTTTAGATCCTTGTTTCTTTCCTGATTGTAGCTGCATAGTGCTCTTTGTTATTTGCAGTCCTCGGCTCTGGTCTCCCACCTCTTACATGCACCACAAATTTCCCCTCAAGGAATGAGTCTATAACTGTGAAAAAAAAAAAAAAAAAGAAGAAAACCTCCCATTTCCCAGCTTGATGAGGAACTATGTGTTTACATTTTTCCCTCTTCCCCTCTGTATCTTTATCTGCTTCTTGGAGTGGTGACAATGGCAACTGCAACATTGACTCGACAAATGCAGACTAGTGAAGATTCTTTCGATTAGAAGCAACAGAAGAAAACCTCACACTTGCTCAAGCCAAAAAAAGGGAGGGAGGGGGAGATTTATCATAAAGATACAGAGGTGATTCACACAACCCAAGAACAGGAAGCGGCGAGGCCTCAGGAAGACTAGAACAGGGTGGAAGAGGGGTGAAAGCTTTCTCCATGGCTCCTCACAAGCCTTCACTTCATACTTCTTAATGTGATGATACTTGTCCACCCAGTGAATATGAAATAGCTGCCCATAATTCCAAAGTTTCAGTCTCAGAGAGAGACAGAGCTTCCTTAGAATCCCAGGGAAAAGGGTCTCATTGGCCCAGGTGCACAACCTTGACCTAATCAGCCGTGGCCAGGGAGGGGAGGGTCACATTCCTATACCACTGCTAGAAGCCCACCATTAAGGAAGGGTGATGCCAGGTGCAGTGGCTCACACCTGTAATCCCAGCACTTTGGGAGGCCAAGGTGAAAGAATCACTTAAGGCGAGGCGTTCAAGACCAGCCTGGACAACACAGCAAGGCCTTGTCTCCACAAAAAATTTCAGAATTAGCTGGGCAAGGTAACGTACACCTATAGTCTCAGCTGCTCAGGAGGCTAAGGCAGGAGAATCCCTTGAGCCCAGGCGGCTGAGGCTACAGTGAGCCGTGATTGCGCCACTGCATTCCAGCCTGGTGACACAGCAAGACCGTGTTTCTAAAATAAAAATAAAACTTTCTTTTTGAAAATAAGGGGTGAGTGAGTAGTCACATACTGGGAAGATACAGGATAATAGTGACCACCGAGTGGCTGAACAGGGAACACAAAACTAGGAAATGGGGTGGGATGACAGGACGTGAAAAACCAGCATTATTTTAGCCATTAGAAAAAAAAAAATTGTGACCGACCAAGCTTAAATAAGTGTAAACCACCTAGAATCCCAACATAGTGGAAAGATTAAATGTGTAACTTGGGGAACTAAAAGAAGCACTCCTTTTGATTCCACTAAATTATAAATTCACATGGAGTAAGGCTTCTTAAACGCTCTGATCATTTTTTTTTTTTTTTTTTTTTTTTGTATACTTTCTGTGAGAATTTGTGTCAGTAAAGAGCAGTAAGAAGAAAAGGTCTGACTGAGAGGTAGCGAGTGATTCCCTTCAGTTGCGCCCCACAGACCCAGGAGAGAGAACTGCTCCTTCGGGCAGTCAGAAAGCCTGTGTCATCAGCAGAATCAGCACCACCTCAGTCCCCTTTTTTGGCTGTGGTTCCTTCAGCCTAAAGGACAATTTAAAGCCAGGCTCTCAGTAAAGACAGCTCCCACTACTCACCATCTCCCAGACCTGAAATCCAGCACCCTGGGTGTTGTAAAGTTCCTGAGTGTCTGTGACATATCCTGCAGCTACAGTGTCTCCTAAATATCAATAGGACGTTGAGAAAATAAAGTGTCTGCGAAAGTGAAGGACGCACAACGTGCAACACAAGGCTGGAAGCTCAAGTCGATTTTACCTAAGAGTATATCACAGGCTGAAACCCACAGGCCAGAGCCCAGCTGTGAAACCAGGCAGAGCCTCCCAGGTAAGTTTTTTTGTTTGTTTGTTTGTTTGTTTGTTTAAAGGCATGATCGGCCTAAGACTATCTCTGGGGACCAAAATGAAATCTAGTAGTGTACATTTAATATACATAAAAAACATAGTTCATCTTGGAATGCTAGTGTCTACAATTAGAGCTATTTAACAAGAAGTCAGCAACTAGCAAACAGCGTTAAGAGCTTAGCTTTGGGCAGGTTTGCCAGATCTCCCACGTAACTGCAGCCCACTCCCAGGACTCAGGAACACTGATGTGTCACCTTCCTTCCCATCTGTCCCAGGGAACACTCATCCTCCATGAAAATGTGGCAGTAGCCGCAGAACTCCTCCCTCTCTGCCTCTCCTCTTCTCTGCTTGGAACCTTAACTTATACGAGAAAACAGAAGAGGAAGAAAGAGGAATTGATGGGAACAGGGCAAACATGAGCTCATTTAAAATGCGAGAATGATGTTGTTGACTTTAACTCCAAAGCAAAAGTCTGCAAATGACATCTCCAGTCAACTCAGTAATGAAAAACATGCATTTGAGCTGGTAAACTCCCTGCGAGGAAAGATGAACTTCATGGACTTACTGGACTTCTTGCCAAGCAGATCTCCAAAAGCTCAAGAACCATTTTCTCTAATGGTAGTGTTACCAGAAAGGGGTTCCGATCCAGACCACCCCAAGAGAGGATTCTTGGATCTCGCGCAGAAAAGAATTCAAGGCGAATCCATAGAGTAAAGTGAAAACAAGTTGATTAAGAAAGTAAAGGAATAAAAGAATGGCTACTCCATAGGCAGAACAGAGCTTGGGTTGCTGGACTAAGGACACTTACAGTTATTTCTTGATTATATGTTAAACAAGGGGTGGATTATTCATGAGTTTTCCGGGAAAGGGAAACTCCCAGAATGGAGGGTTCCTCCCCTTTTTAGAGTATACAAGGTAACTTCCAGATGTTGCCATGGCATCTGTAAACTGCCATGGCGCTGGTGGGAATGTCCTTTAACATGCTAATGTATTATAATTAGCATGTAATGAGTAGTGAGGGCAACTAGAGGTCACTGTCATCTCCACCTTGGTTTTGGTGGGTTTTGGCTGGCTTCTTTAATGCAACCTGTTTTATCAGCAAAGCCTTTGTGACCTTTATCTCCTGCCAACCTCCTATCTCATGCTGTGACTAAGAATGCCTAACCTCAAGGAAATGCAGCCCAGTAGGTCTCAGCTTCATTTTACCCAGCTGCTATTCAAGATGGAGTTGTTCTGGTTCGAATGCCTCTGACAGTAGTATAAACTGCAGAGCCTTATTAAATACTGACAAGACCTCTGCTCCTGCCACCTTCACCCTTCTGGGGAGTATCAGAGCTACTCAAATTCAAATATGCTTTCTAGCTGAGAAGCCTCATTCCTTCCTTTGATCAGTTAGTCATTCATTAATTTATTAAATACTTTTCTTTCCTAGTGTCTACTAGATCCCAGACACTTTAATAGATGCTGGGGACACGGCAGTGAATAAGACGTAGACCTTACTCTTAAGGCTTTTAGTGGATGAAGGAAAAACAATGATAGAAACAGTATGCATTGGCTGCTTGGAATCCCCTTGAAACTTGAAATCCTGCATGATAGCTCCTAACCCTACTGAGCAGTGTGTGGCACGACATTCTCCACCCACTTCCTAAAGTCAACTGGTTTCAGTGTTGAAAAAGATGGGTGTTTTTTGATAATGGAAGTACCAATATGAAGGTAAAATATCACTCAACGTATAAAGAAATTTGAGGGAAAAAAGTAAATAAATTACAATCTTTGGAGAGAAGAGTCAGGCTACAGAAGCACCAAACAAGGCAACATAATTTTTTCAAATGAAATGTCTAAGATCGAAAGATAAGTTTTAGCAATTAAGCACATACCTACACGTCAGAATGCCAGGATTTGGGTAGAGTAACGGACAGTCAAACATGTACTCCTAAGTCATACATTGGATCCTGCTACTCTCTTACTTAAAATCTTCCCTAGCTTCCTGTTACTCACTTAACAAACTCTAAGTACACATACTCACACATATAGTTCATTCATTCAGCAGAACCTCTAATATGCGATACTACATTGTAAGCAATGGGAATACAAGGCCATGATCACTGTCCTCAAGAATCTCAGTCTAAATTAGAACACAAATTTTTTTAAAATGCAATATAATGTCCTCGGAGCCATAGTCACATTATGTACATCGTGCCACAGAAGTACAATGAACAGAGCCAAACTTTCTCCTAGGGGAGAAGGGAAGTAACAGCAGGCTTTATAGAGAATAGATATTCACATGACACTTGAAAAATAAGTGGGAATTCTGAAAGAGATAGAGGAAGAAAAGGCAAAGCAGCAAATTAGGCAAAGTAAAGGGTCTGAAGTCAGACTGTACTTGCTATTGCCTATGGAATGATCCAATTGTCAGATGGATCAGTCAGCCAACCTGGCCTGTATACACAGTCTGTACTGGGCAAGTATAACTCTGGACTTCAGGAAATGAGAGGTTTTCTAGGAAAGTATTTATATTTGAGTCCTTTACCCTTCGAGAGAAGATCTCTGAAAATAATTGGATAGGAGAGGAAAAGACTACACTCACCACTGACAATCACATGTTTTATATACCTATGTAGCTTATGATTTTATCAGTATATTTATCAATGTACTTATAATTTGATGCTCTTTATGAAAAAATCAAAGGTGCTTTTAGTAAAAAGTGAAAGGAAAAGTTGTCAGTTATCCAGATGATCTGATACACGTAGATAATCAATAGCATAAACAAAAAGAGATAATTTGACAATGATCTGGCATTTTAGGCTATATACATAATTGAATGATAAGATATATTTATTCGACACAAGTTTTCCAGGTGCCAGACTTGGTGCTAAATCATTTAAACAACACAACCCCCTCTGAGAGAGCATACATTCTAGTGGGGAAGACAGACAATAAGAATGTAAGTTCAAAAGACACGTTTGTGACAAGAGCCAGGAGGCTTACAGTGGTATGCCAGACAGTCACTTCTCTCTGAGGCAGCAATACTTAGGCAGAGATTTGAAGTGAGGTTGAAAACTTTTACTTCCAGAGCTCAGTATTTAATTTGGGTTTCCACATAGATAAAATTAATAATTATAGTATAATGGGGGAAAGAATGAATTTTGGAGCTGACACATGGAATCTGAGTTTGGCCACCCTGGGTAATTTACTTCTCATTTCTGCACATGTGCTTCCAGATACAGCCATCATAGTGTCCACCGAACTAAGCCATTGGTAGAATTGAAAGAAGGCAATATCATAATGAGTCAGATGTGTGTTTCTTTTCTTTTCTTTTTTTTTGAGATGGAGTCTTGCTGTGCCACCCAGGCTGGAGTGCAGTGGCGCGATCTCGGCTCACTGCAAGCTCCACCTTCTGGGTTCACGTCATTCTCCTGCCTCAGCCTCCCGAGTAGCTGGGACTACAGGCGCCTGCCACCACGCCCGGCTAATTTTTTTTGTATTTTTAGTAGAGATGGGATTTCACCGTGTTAGCCAGGATGGTCTCCATCTCCTGACCTCGTGATCCACCCGTCTCGGCCTCCCAAAGTGCTGGGATTACAGGTGTGAGCCACTGCGCCTGACCCAGATGTGTGTTTCTATATGAATTCATTTATATCACCCAGCAACCCTAGAGCACAGGCACCATTATTATCTTCATTATACAGATGTAGAAACGAAGCATCCAGAGGGTAGAAGTGGGGTTTAAATGGGGATGGTTTGACTACAGACCCAGGCTTTTTAAATAATATTCTATACTGCCCCCTGGTATTAGTAACTAGCAAACAGGGCTTAGTGAGTTTTTTCCCCTTCACCTGAGATGAATACAGCTTTAGAAAACAGAAATGTTTTTACAAATTTATCCTAAGAAAATAATGGATGAGCACAGAGTTAAAGTATGCTCATCGCTACTAAAGAATGTTTATTTATTTATTTATTATTTTTTAAGTTCTGGGGTACATGCACAGGATGTGCAGGTTTGTTACATAGGTAAATGTGTGCCATGGTGGTGTATTGTACCTATCAACTCATCACCTAGGTATTAAGCCCAGCATGTTTATTTTTAAAAATTGTTTTAATATCCTGCAAATATATCATATAGCCATAAAGTAGTGGTTATAAAGCAATATTAAATGACATGGGAAATGTTCTTCACATGTTTAGTGAAAAACAAGTTTCACCTGTCCAATGTGATCAATTGTTGTAATACATTTATGCCCGGAAAAAAAGACATGCATAGTGGGTGGAGAGAGCAGGGAGGAAGGCACTTCTGGCCAAAGTGGGATGCTTGTCCCTTAGGTTGTACAGGGTGGCTGGGGCTTTGTATTTTGGATTTTTTTTTTTTTTTGTATTTTCTATACTTTTCAAAATGTTTGTAATGAACATGTGTTTTTTCAGTACAAGAGAAACAATAGAAATGGAAGTTATCAAAACACTACTCCTTTTAGGACAGCCTATTTGTCTTTGTTTATTCATACAATGTTTTTCTCCTTGTGACATAATACTTCTATTAATGAAGATAAAACATTCCTACCATATGTTGCATTCTCAGCGGTTTAATGAACGGGTTGGACAATCGTAGCTTCTACCCGGCATTTGTGCTCTCCCTCTGTTTGGCCGCCATAGGGCACCTTCTCCCCAAGCCCCTTACTCCAAATTTAGTGCTTTCCCTACAAAGGGTCTTACCCTTCTCTTGGGGTCAAAAAAAAATTGGGCAAATGAAATGTGTGTTTCTCTGTTAAAGAGGAGGGGCGTCTCGTTCCTTGTTAGCTAGAACAATTAAAACACTGATCTTTACCGTGGAACAGAGGGGAAGGATGGGTTGTTAGAATAACGCATATTAACAGCCACTCTGCCACAAGGAGAAAATCAGACCCCATTTTGTCTGAATTTAACTGGAAATCTCATCAGCATTCTTCTGTGACTCTAACTACAAATGTTACGTTTATGGTTGGAGAGCCCTGGAGTGCACTAACCCATAAAGCTGATAAATTAGAGGAAGGGTTTCTGCATAACACACAAAAAGATGCTTTGCCTTACAAAAGATTCACCTCGGGGTCTTTTGACTATATGGACCCCTGTGAACAGCTGTTGTGTTGTTTACAGGTCATTAAGTATTTGGCTGAACGATGGGTTAAGGCCAGGGTGGGCTTCAGAGCTGGGGCCACTATGAATTACAGATCAATTAAATGTGGAAACAGCTTTCCAGTGGGGAATCCCACCCTTCTTTTCTGTCCTCTGTCTGGGAAGGAACTGCTAGGGAGACAAGAAAAGACAGGCAGATTAGCAAGAAAGTAATTTGGGGGGTACTTCTGAAAAAACTACAATGTGTGCATGCATAGAGGGTGGCAGGAGCATGGAGGAGGGCGCTCCTGGCCTCAGTGGGACACCTGTCCCTTAGGCTGTACATGGTGGCTGGGGCTTTGTTGCTCCCAGCAGGACTGCAGTGGGAGGAACTGCGAATCACAATCCCTGTCAATGTTTGTCTCTGCTGTGGCAGCTTTGGGACAGGACCTCTTGTTTTGCAGACTCCAAAATTCTCCCTAAGAGATGTCTTAAACAGAGGAGGACCCCCAAGGAAGAATTGTCACTGGGGCTCTCTAACCTCTACTGTAATTAACAGGCCCTGAAGAAATCTGTTATCTCCATTAACTGGTGGACTCAAAGACTACTAAAAATAGAAATAAGATCTACCCATTTTAACTTACCTGATTCCCTCAAAATTCTATGCCAGCTGCTTTCTCTTCAACAAATTACAGAGCTGGGTTTCCCAGTCACCTGAAGTGCAGGAAGGTTTTAGGTTTAACCTTTAAACCATTGCTTTTCTATTTCATGTAATGAAAAATTTAATTTTTCTGGCAATTATTGATCTGGTGTCAGTTCTTTATTCTACAAGTCATGATTTATGGCTAGATCGTGTGATATGCATTGATCCAAGGCTTTTAATGTTCCTTTACAGCATTTATTTTCAGAGCCAGTGCAGGATTTGCTTTCTGACCCAAACAGTAACATCATTTTTAGTGCTACATAAAGGAGTTGACCATAACCTCCCTCTAGTATTAACTGGTACCTGAACTGTTTGGTTCCAGCTCCAAATCCAAGGTGCCTACTTTGGCCAACAGAAGATCGGGATCTTTTCTATATACTGATTATACAGCACCACTTTCACATTTTAGGAGTGGCCTCTAAAAGCAGTTGAACCCGTTGACCAATTATAGCCTAGAAGGACAGCTAAATAGTAATTATGTCAAACCCAACTCCTTTGTCAGATACACTGTCACATACAAATGGGTAACACTAAACGATTTTATTTAAAAGATTTCCCCCATTCAGTTATATAGGACTTCATTTCTGAGCTGAATTATCTTGGAACAAAAGTCAGGATGTGACTTTTGTGTATTCAAAATCAAACATGATTCAGGAGTTAAATTAAGACTTCTCTAGAGCAGAAATAAATAGGAATTTGAGTAATCTCTTTTCTCAAAATACTCCGGGTCAAAGTCTGTCCTTCTCTGCATTTCCTAATGGCATAGAATTTGGGGAATTCAATTAAGTATTTATTTAAATTCTTTAAGAGATGAAGAGCTCGGAAATGAGAAAATCCCCCGCATTGTCTGTGGCTACTCCTGAGTTTATTCTTCATTATTTTACTCCAGATCCTTTGGTAGGCATCCTTTTAACAAATTTCTTAAGAGTTTCAATTCTTCCTTTTAGAAATTCTTTTGAAAAAAAAGATTTAAAGCCTTTCTTTTGTGATAAACTTGATCTTTGAGGGCTTTGCAACTAGTCATATTTCCTACCTTATCTTGGCATCTAGAAAGTACAGTGCCTGGGAAGAAAGACTGGGTAGCTAAGAGAAAAGGTGAGAGGGAGACTTTTCACCATACACACATTTTACCTCTTGAACTTTGAAACCTATGCATGTATTATCTATTCAGAAAATTAATAAAATTTAAGCAAGAATTTCATGGCATAATGGCAACTTAGAAGACTGTTCTTTATTTTGCCATTATTTTCTTCCCATTTTTTGTTGAGAATGACTAGATTTTGCTTTGTTTACTTTTATAATATCCTTATTTGGCCAAATTAAAAGTTAGCAACCTTATGTTATCCTCTGCACTCTTTACTACTTGACTTTTGTCTTTGAATCTAGGTTTCAGGCTTTGACTCTGAATGTATCAATGCCTTTTTTAAAAAACACAGAGACAGGGTCTCATTCTGTTACCCAGACTGGAGTGCAGTCAGAGTATCACTATGTTGCCCAAGCCGGTCTCAAACTCCTGACCTCAAGTGATCCTCCTACCTTGGCCTCCCAAAGTGCTGGGATTACAGGCGTAAGTCACCACACCTGGCCTTTATCAGTACCTTTCATTAGAAACTGCCTCATTTTGTTTGAATTTTAGCTTTCAGAGACGGGGAGGAAGGAGCCAAGAGAGTAGAAAGTGACTATACTAATGTCCTTTTCTCAAAGTAACATGAGTTACTGGATATAAATAGCACTGCTAAAGAAAAAATATATCTGAGCTCATTTCTTTTTCCTATAAGGATGAAAATTGCTTCTTGGAGATACCTTTTGATATCTGTTTATAGATATCCATTTGCGTGTTTATAGGCGATATACACACGCAAATGCATGCACACACAAACACGCACCATACACATGCAAAGGGTCACACACTAAACTCTAGTGCTGAAAGTTCCTGTTCCTATCCCCTCACATGGTGAATGAGGAATATGCTACTGTTACTATGCCCTGTTAATGGTGGCCCAGGACCTAGAACCCAGGTCTCCATTATTCCCAGTCCATATGAGCTTTCCATTAACATTAAACCTACATTTCAAACCAATCAGAAACATGATTTGATTTCTAAAAATACCATTGCATACCACTTGGGAAAACCTAACAATTGCAAAAGGTATCTCCAAGAAGTAATTTTCATCTTTATAGGAAAAAGAAATCAGCTCAGATATATTTTTTCTTTAGCAGTGCTATTTATATTCAGTAACTCGTGTTACTTTGAAAAAAGGACATTAGTATAGTTACTTTCTGCTCTGTTGGCTCCTTCCTCCCCGTCTCCGAAAGCTAAAATATAAACTCCTTAGCACAGCATCCAGCGTTCTTTAGATGTGTGCTTTCCCCTACTCTCTACCGCATCAAACCACTTCTGGGTTCCTAAACAACCATTTCCCCTCATGTTTTCATGAGCGTGCACAGGCTGCCCCTCCACCCAGGACCACTTTTTCCATCAAAACCATCCCTCCCACAATAATTCATTCATAAAGACTCAATGTCACTTCCTCCAAAAGGTTTGCCTGGCCTCACATGTCATTAGTTACCCCTTCCTTTGTGCTCCCATTGCAATTTTGGAGATACGTCTTTCAGCACCTATCTCACCACTCACCATTTCTGGAATATTTGTCTCCCTAATAAAACTGTAAGCTCAAGAACAGCACTGCTATCTTTCTTGCAATTGTCTCCCCATTGTCTACCTAGCATTGTGCTCAGCATACAGTAGGTAATCAATAAATGTTCTCAGAAGGAAGAGCGAGGAGGAGGAAGGAAGACCATCAGTTGAGATGCAAACAGAATGAAAGCTCTCCTGCACGTTCCCTTTTGGATTGTGGTCAAGGAAAAGAATGTTTTCACCTTGGCTAGTGGCCCAGAAATAACTGCATAAAAAGAGCCTTTACAGAAACCATGCAGCCCAGGCCTTGAGGAAGAAAGCAGGTAGGCACACTCTTTGCTGCCTTATTCTCTTCTTCATACTTAGGCACGTGCCTGTGAAACATTCTCTTTGCCCTGCACAAAGGCAGAGAAGTCTGCCTGATTAGCCTTTAGTATTGAGTGACATACAGAACGACTTAGGCCATGCTTACATAATTGTTATTATACACAAAACTAAGAATGGCGACTTACCAGCTCATGGTGTATGCTGCTAATCCATTTTACCACTCATTCCCTAGTCTCTTGAACTTTACTTAAACACTAGTTTCTCCAACTGGGAAGGGACAAAAGGAAAAAGCAGAAGTCTGACCGCCAAGTTCTAATCCCCACTGTGCCATGTAACTGTGAGCGCATTTTCTCTTTGAGAAGTCTCAGTTTCTGCTTCTATAAAATGACATGCTTGGACTAATGATTCCCCCACAGCTCTTCTAGATCTAAAAACTATTATTTTGTGTAAGAGCATATCAAGATATGGAATTACATGCTGAAAAAATAGAACAGTAATCGACCGATATTCATTACATTTAGTTTACGTGCAGACACAGTACCAAGTGCATAGGTGTATGTAAGGGATATAAAAAAAGTCTAGGAAATGGCTCCTGCCCTCCATGGGCCAACAGCCTGATCAGAGCTTTAAAACACACTGAAAACACGCCAAGTATTGTGAGCAGATGTGCAAAGTGCCAGGTGAACAGTAGAGATGATAAAACCTTAGAAACCAAACAGCCAATACATTAGAAAACCTCACTCAAAACAAGGAGAGAATGAACCACTGAAATGATAAAAATGCGGCTAGCTTCCCATCCTTTGATGCTCATAAATCAGTGAAGAATAAGCCATGGCTTTCTGTTAGACATTTTAAATCAATGTCAGCTTCTAATTTAAAAAGTGAGAAGAAAAGAAAATGTAGTATTCTGTTATTAACCCTCAGTACTCTAATAAAAATAATATTCATAATAATAATAAAAAACTTGCCAAGTGCCAGTCTTGAATCCATTGATGGGCAGTTGCACTACGTAAAATCATATGACTTAGATCAGTTTTCAACAACTTTGCCTCTATGGAGGTGCTCCCTGATAGCCACATCCACCTCAATTCTGGGGAAAAATAGTATCAAGACCTTTCCACCATGATTGTAACAAGAGTTTTGTTTCCTCTGGCTGTGTTTTGAGAGTTACCTCTCCTTTCTCTTCCTTTTCCCCCTAACACTGTCACTCACACACTTCTCCTGATTCCTGCAAAGTGAATCAATGAGCAAAGATATAAACATCCCACCACATTCTTGTTTCTCTCAGGCCCTGCTGACAGACTTGCCTGCCTGTTTTAACCTATTTAACCAGACAGTAAGAATAAGAAAACTATACAGCTGCGTACAGGCAAATTCCAATTTCAGATTAGAGGAGATTTCATACAACTTGCAAATGTAGGAGTTCAAGTGCCAGGCAGACGTATAGGCTGGGATCTCACATCTTGAGTCATTCATTTGGGGAAAATTTATTCCCGATTCTTTGACTTCATTTTAGCTCCTTATCTCTATGGGCTTTTTTTTTTTTTTTTTTTTTTTTCAGTTATCATATTGAATTATTCTGTTTTGGTGGCTGAACTAGTACTTTTTAGCAAGAGTGGGTTGGAACTCTGAAACTCTATAAAAAGGACTAAGTGTGCTGATTTGTGTGTTTCTCTCTAAGGCTCCTTAGACTTCATTATTTTATAATGTAGAAAGTAAATTAAAAGAGAAATTTCCTATCAGATAACTAATCCTAAAAATTAAAATATTGCCATTTGATTATTATTTTAATCTCCCATTTGCCTTTTAACTTAATGGGTTTAGTAAACCAATTTCCTTTATACATTTCACTCAATCGCATCAAGAGTGACATATTATTCTGCTAATGCTTTAGGACAGTAATGTAGAGGAGAATGTGTTCTAGTCACACGGTTAGCATACTAACATAAAAGGCTAATATCTGGGCCCATCAATGGCTCTCATTCACCAAAAAGCCACATCCTGGTGGCAGGGGTTCTAGCCTGGGAACCAGTTCCCAGGAATTCAAAAATGAGAGCTGCTTCAAGCTGCTCCTAACTCCTTCCTAGCATCCACTGCTATATCTGGATTTTCAGAGTTGGGAGCAAAACCAATAATTTTTCCAGAAGAAAATAGAGTGTAAATGTAGTAATCTCTATTTGAAAGTTTTTTATACTTACAACTCATAACCACTATTGAACATGTCACTTTTTTTCTTATGCTTTCTTGAGTTTTGTTTTACTTTAGTGCCTCACAGATCCTGAGCTCGGGCTGGGAGTTGTGGTCGGGGGTAGGAGTGTGCCTAGGAAGGGTGGAATTCTTTAAACTCAGACCTCTGGGGACTTCTGCCCCAGCAACAGCACTAGTGAAAGGAAAAGCTAATGGAGTCATTGTAGGTCACACTTGAAGAGATGTGTGGAACATCACGTGCTATCTATAGGAGTTCTTCAAGCCTGGGGTCAAAAGTAGCAGAATAAGCAACATTCTGAAGCAGGAGCTGCTACCTTTTATAGGAATGAGAGAATATATAGTAAAATCTAAGATCTCGAGTTTCAGAGGTAGAGGATTGATTTTAGTCCTCCTTCAGTGACTCAACTACAAGTCCCAGAGTTCTTTTTATATGAAAAAAGAGAAAATGAAAGCACCATTTAACCCAAGACATTTCCCAAAAGAATATTAGAAGCCAGCATGTCACTCGGTCTTAAGTTTCTGTAAGCTCCCAAAGTAAAAAAAAAAAAAAAAAAAAAAAAAAATC
>NW_016803844.1:470922-512105 GCF_001698545.2 Rhinopithecus bieti
AAAAAAAAAAAAAAAAAAAAAAAAAAATCAGTCTTGAGTGTCTCTACATTGCACCAAGAAGATCTGAAATAAAATAAGATTAGTAGCTTTGAGCAAAAAGGACATTTATTTATCCTTTTCCTCTCTCTTTCTCAAACTCACAGGTATGTGAAATCAATATTGTGGGTTTGAAGTATAAATAAGAAAGCCAGAGTCAGAGAACCAAAATAAACCAACCAACAATCTATTCTCCAGTCTCAGCCCCTCCATTTTCCTGGTAGAGGTCTGAAATCAATCTTGTTTCCCGAAGTTGGGTATCTGCTATGGAGCTCCTTCAAGCCACAGCTGTGCCCCCAATCACATGTACATACCATTGGATTTCACACTACTTCCTAATTTGGCCACTGGGACTCTGGTCCACACCTGAACTTTAGCTCCATTGGTTGAACCATAACAACCTGACATTTCCTCTTCCTGGGAGGTTAGACTCTGTCCCTAACCCCTAATTGCTGCTTTACCTAGCTCACTGCCTCCCCATCCTAAGGCTGACTCTACTGTCCAAATATATGGCCCCGACCTCCTTCACACTGTGAACCACACTAGGCTTGGCTGGATCACCTTAGGGTATGGGCTGGCTGGCCCTACCTGCCCCCACCTCACTCCCTTCTCCCCACCAGCTCTCCATTAAGGTCCCAGTATCTATTTATCTTTCAGTGGATACTGAGCACCTCCTCTGTTCTAGTCACTGTGCTAGGCACTGGAGTTGCAACACTGAATTAGGCAGCATTCTGCCCTCAAGGGACACACTAATGGAAAAGGCAGCAAATCAAAGATGACAAAGATTGCTGTGACAAAGGAATGAACCTTGACCCAATGTCCTCCTTCCGCTCATCTTTGAGCAGAGGGGAAATGGCCTTCAATTCTTGCATATGTACTAAGTAAACTCAGCTTTTACATGAAATTATCAATTCAGCTCAGTTGACTGTGAAAATATATAATTCATTTTTTAATGAACAACACAGAATAGTTGAGTATTGCCCAAGGATTATAATCTCAAAATCACTGCTGGCCATACTCCCAAAAGCCTGGTGAAAGCATATTTGTGGAGGATTGCCCAAAGGAAGTGCAGATCAGCTTGGTCTGGTTTACAGAACTACTATAAACTGCTGAATCCTCCTGGGGTCCCCAAAGCCCACCCATCAAACCCTTCGAGGGCCTCCTTTAAACCTCTTAGTGATGGGACTCTTGGGCTGCATGGAGCACAGTTTGCTCTGGGCAGCTTAAAACTTACAAGAGGGTTGGTACTGCTCTCTTCCTGAAATGCCCTCTTCTTTGGTATTCATTCAACACTTTCTCACTAACTCCTTCCTATCTCTTTGGCTTCTTCTTTTAGCCAGTTTTGAAGATTACTTTCTGTGGTCATCCAAAACGGAACTCCTTATCTTCTCCCACAAAACTTGTCCCTGCTTTTAAGCTTATACATGCCTTAGCCTCTGCCCACCTCTGCAGGTTCATCCAAGCCTCCACCTCACTGCTCTCCTTTTGTGCCCCATACTGCAGCCAGACTGGACATATTTCACGTCCTTAGATTCAGCCTACTTGCATTCACCTCCTCACCTTTACACATGATGTTCCTTCTGCCCAAAATGCTTAGACACGTGAGCACACACACACCTACACGCCTACATCTTACCCTCAGTTAGTTCATCTTCTAGTTGCCTCTTCTTCCAAGAAGTCTTCCCTCACTCTACCTCCATCCCCTCCAACTATGCAATACGAGAACACTTTGGACTACTCACTTTATTGTAATTGTCATATATTCTGTTAAGTGCCTGTTACAAAATGAAGTGATTTGATTTTTTTTTTTTTTTTTTTTTTTTTTTTTTTTTTTTTTGTATAAGCCTTTTAAAAAAAAAAGTGTTTTTTTTTTTTTTTTTTTTTTTTTTTTTTTTTTTTTTTGAGATGGAGTCTCACTCTGTCTCCCAGACTGGAGTGCAGTGGTGCAATCTCAGCTCACTGTAACCTCCACATCACAGGCTCAAGCAATTCTCCTGCCTGAGCCTCCCAAGTAGCTGGGATTACAGGCACCCGCCACCATGCCTGGCTAATTTTTGTATTTTTAGTAGAGGCAGGGTTCACCATGTTGGTCAGGCTGGTCTTGAACTCCTGACCTCAGGTGATCCATCCTTCTCAGCATGACAGTGCTGGAATCACAGGCGTGAGCCACCATGACTGGACAAAATGAAGTAATTAAATTGCTCTTCTAAAAAATAAATTTCATTGAATTCATGGGTGCTCTGAGAAACATCACCAAGAAACACATTGTGAGTGCTCTGAGAGGATGTTGTTCATCATTTCTCCAGAGCCTTCTTCATGGGGACCTGGGGTACAGGTGATTCTTTCTGCTTTTCAACTAACTAATAGTCATGCTTCTCCTAAGAAGAGGATTGTTTTAACTTAGATACCTTTTCCATTGTGTAAGAATGATGTAACCATTGTCACATTGGCTGTTAGAAATCTGAAAACTAAATTGTGTCTCAGTCTTTATGGGATGAATTTTATGAACTTGTCTCATTTCTTTTTCTCATCTTTCATGTCTACTTTCAAGTTATGCTAACTTGCTATGTGTTATTGTTACATAACAGTAAGTGGACATAAATCTTTTTGGAATAAAGGAATAACTAATCAAATAAATAAAATGATAGAGGAGTATAAAGTTCAACAGAGAAAAGTAGCCTCTAAATGGTGGAAGGGTGTACCAAACAGTACTCCTTAATTTGCAAGTCACTTAAACCCCAAACTGGCTTAAATGACAACAAAATAGCAAATTAACTGAAAAGTTTAGTGGTGTCTCATTTTTAGGTAGAGTTTGATCCAGGAGCTCAAATCATGCCATCAGATCCTGTTCTCTCACCATGTCTCCCTTCTATCCTCCATGCTTGCTTAATGCTCAGGCTTCATGTGGTGACAAAATAGTTTCTGGAATCTAGATGTTTGTATTCCAAGATGTATGTTTAAAAGACAGAAGAACAAGAGAATATCTCCTGTCTATGAATAAAAAATCCAGCCGGGCGCGGTGGCTCAAGCCTGTAATCCCAGCACTTTGGGAGGCCGAGACGGGCGGATCACGAGGTCAGGAGATCGAGACCATCCTGGCTAACACGGTGAAACCCCATCTCTACTAAAAATACAAAAAAAAAAAAAAAAACTAGCCAGGCGAGGGGGCGGGCGCCTGTAGTCCCAGCTACTTGGGAGGCTGAGGCAGGAGAATGGCGTAAACCTGGGAGGCGGAGCTTGCAGTGAGCTGAGATCTGGCCACTGCACTCCAGCCTGGGCGACAGAGCGAGACTCCGTCTCAACAACAACAAAAAAAAAAAAACAAAAAAAAAAATCCGTAAGGATAGAGACTTTGGCTATTTGGTTTACTGTTGAATTCCCACCAAGGCGGTGGCTGGCACATAAGTGATCAATAAATACTTGTTGAAGTTGTTGTTGTGGAATCACTAAAAGCTCACGCACAAATCCCAATACCTGACCTGGGTCACATGCCCATCCCTGAACTAATCTTTTGGTCAGGGGATCCACTGCTCTAATTCTCCAGGTCTGGGTCACCTGATCCTAACACCAAAACCAGGGATGAGTCTCCAACTAATCCATGTGCACTGACAGTGGGAGAAGGTGGTGCCTCAAGGGAAATCGGGGGCATTACAACGAAGGAGAAACAAGCTTGGTGGGCAAAACTATAAATAATGCACATCAATGGACTACCCAGAAGGTGATGTTTGAGTCGAATTGTAAAGGATAAGCAGGAGTTAGCTAATAAAGAGGGCAATTTTCAGCAGGTAACATTCTAGGTATTTTCAAAGCACAGAGTCATAAAACAGCCTGATGCTTTTGAAGAAGTGTAAATAGTTTAATATGCTTAGAGCAAACAAGGGTGGAGGGTAGTAAAAAAAAAAAAAAAAAAAAAAAAGCCAGAGAGATAGGCACAGTGCAAATATGAAAGACCTTTAGAACTAATCCAAGGAGTGTGCACTCTATCCTGAAAGCCCTGAAGAGCGTAGGTAGGATTTTCAGCCCGGGAGCACGCCTGACAGCTAGGCCCTGGCATATCATTACAGGGTCAACACCAATTCATTCTGCAAAAACTGGGTGGGGCTGGGTCTGCAGGTCAAAGAAAGGAGTCCCATATGTGGATGAACAAGAGACACAGGGAGCAGAAGCCAAACAAATCCTAGGAATCAAATAGTCCTGGGAATCAAACAAAGACTGCTAACACTGTCCAATTGTTACTTAAGTCTCAAGCTTGTGGCCCACACTGTCCTGAATTCTTCATCTAAATATGAAAATCCTCTTTAGTGAGCCGGGACACATTCAGAGCATGACATGGTTGGGTATTGTACCAGTTTGCTGGGGCTGCTATAATAAATTACCACAAACTGGGTGGCTGAAACAACTGAAATTTATTGTCTTATGATTGTGCAGATGGAAAGTCTGAGATCAAGGTGTGGGTAGGGTTGGTTCTTTCTGAGAGCTGTGAGGAAGAATCTGTCCCGTGCCTCTCTCCTGGCTTCTGGTAATTTGCTGGCAATCAATATTCCTTGGCTTGCAGAAGCATCACCCTGATCTCTGCCTTCACCTCTACGTGGTGTTCTTCCTGTATGCATGTCTGTCTCCAAATTCTGTTCCCCACCTCTTTTGAGACACGGTCTCACTGTATTGCCGAGGCTAGAGTGCAGGGGCACCATAATGGATCACCACAGCCTTGATGTCCTGGGCTCAAGTGATTGTCCTGCCTCAGCCTCCCAGTAGCTGGGAACATAGGTGCATACCCATGCCACCACACCTGGTGATTTCTTTTTTCTTTTATTTTTGGAGAGACAAGATCTCCCTGTGTTGCCTGTTGCCCAGGCTCATCTCAAACTCCTGGGCTTAAGTGACTCTCCCATCTCAGCCTCCCAAAGTGCTGGGATTATAGGTATGAGTCACTATGTCCGGCCCAAGTTTCCCCTTTTTATAAGGATAAAAGTCATATTGGATTAGGATTGACCTTAGTGACCTCATTTTAACTTGATTAACTCTGCAAAAGACCTTATCTCCAAATAAGGTTGCATTCTGAGGTACTGCAGGTAAGGACTTCAACACGAAATTTTGAAGAACACAATTCAACACACAAAAATGTTATTTTTAAAAAGAAGTTGCAGCCATACTCAGTGGCTCATGCCTGTAATCCTAGCACTTTGGGAGGCCGAGGTGGGCGGATCACCTGAGGTCAGGAGTTCGAGACCAGCCTGGCCAAAATGGCGAAACCCCATCCATACTAAAAACACAAAAATTAGCCGGGTGTGGTGGCATGCACCTCTAGTCCCAGCTACTCGGGAAGCTGAGGCAGGAGAACTGCATGAACCTGGGGGGCAGAGTTTGCAGTGAGCCAAGACGGTGCCACTTCACGCCAGCCTGGGGCAAAGAGCAAGACTCCATCTTAAATAAATAAATAAATAAAATAAAAAGAAGTTACTTAGCCAGGTACGGTAGTGCATGCCTGTAGTCTCAGCTACTTGGGAGGCTGAGGCGGGAGGATCACTTGAGCCCAGGTGTTTGAGGTTGAAGTGAGCCGTGATCACCACTGCACTCCAGACTGGGCGACAGAGCAAAGCTGTCTCAAGAAAGAAAAGTAGACATTCTGTAAGTGGACTGATTTCTTACAAAAGGTATAACACCATGTTGCTTTGTAAAGACAAAAAAATAACACCATTAATAAAAGAGACTCAGAAAAAATAAAAAAGAAAAAGAGACCCAGGAGCAACTCAAGAGTTCACAATGAAGAATGCTTTTTCAGATTAAATAAAAAATAGTTCTTTTCTGGGATTTTGCATGGAGGTTGCTATAGAGAAGGGTGCTTGTGAGAAGATGCCTTATAAAATGACATACAAACGTTCCACTGATTGAGTCTTTTCTGCAGCATTCAATCTTCCCAACAGTTTCCTGAGCTGAATATTATTACCCTCACTTACAAATGAGAAACTAAGCCTGAGAGAGGTTAACTACATTACCCCAGGTTATATGTGGTAAGTGGTGGGGCTGAAATTTGAAATCAGACTGTTGTGACCTCAGACCATCACATGCACTGGCCGGAGTAATTTTATGAGAGTCCTGGTTGAAGGCCAAGTACTCACCTTTGCAATGGATCCAAAAGATGCTGCCCAGCACACTGTCCAAAGAGGCAGTAATCCTGTAGAGGGAATGACCATGTATCACCTAAAGTGGCCAGGGTGTCTGCTCCACATAATAGATGCTCAACGAATAAAACCTTTGTGAAGTCACTGTAAAGCAATAAGTCCTCTGATGTCAGACTCATTTCTTACCATAAGGTAACAATTTCCCCAATTAATAGGGAGATCCAAGTGCAGGCTGTATAACTATCCTTTCCATGAGGTTCTTCCACCAACTCTGCCTGCTCCAAATGCCTACTGGCCCACTGAAGAGGACTTTCTCATGAAGATGTGGCTGTGGGAAGTAAATGATGCTGTCCTCCACTCTACCCTCCATTGATTGTGTTCCACTGCATTTGTTGGGAAAATGCTTTCATTTGGAGGTTTTGATAGAGACAATCAACAGGCACCCAAAGACCTAACAAACAGTGGACTAGTGGACGCTCTGTTCTTAAAAGCAGTCATTTTCACTACCTCCATAGGTGAAATAAGTCCTAAGGTTTAGTGTTACACAAACGTCAGGGCAGAACTTTCAAACAGGCTGAGCCCCAGTTCAACGTGGGTGAGTGTGCCTACGAGCCCAGCTCTGGGAATTAAGCAGTGAAATAAGTCCTATTTCACCTATGGAGGTAGTGAAATTTTCTTTGGCAGTTCTGGAGATTAGATAGAGGCTGAAAGTTGATAGCTTAACAGAAGCATTTGTAACCCCAGCGAGATAAACAGACACAACTTCAAAGGTCAACTCCAATAAAATGCTGAGGGGCAAGACAGCCTGTTTTGTTCTTTCCCAGATTCTCGTCACCTGAGGTCAGCAGTTCGAGACCAGCCTGGCCAACATGGGGAAAACCCGTCTCTACTAAAAACACACAAATTAGTTGGGCGTGGTGGCAGGCACTTATAATCCCAGCTACTCCGGAGGCTGAGGCAAGAGAATCGCTTGAACACGGGGGCGGGGCGGAGGTTGCAGTGAGCCGAGATCGCGCCACTGCACTCCAGCCTGGGCGACAACAGCGAAACTCCATCTCAAAAACAAACAAACAAACAAAACAAAACAAACAAACCACTAGCAAGTGGAATTATTTCAAAAGCAACAGCCTAGTTTCCTGAGTGATCTGAGCTCAGGAACTCTGCCTGGGCATCTAGAGAGGAGAAAGTACCTACAGCGTGGGGAGATCTGAGTCAGAATTACAGAGCACAGTGTTGAAGCCAAACATTTTCCTGGATTTAGACCGTTTCCTCCTCCATTTGCCTTTATTTCCTTGCATCCTCTTTTTCATCGGCTCCATTTTTGCTGAGTATTCCTTTGCTTTATTCCCAACGAAAATCGAAAAGACTTGTTCTGAAAATTCTGAGACTGGCAGTTTTGATTTTCTTAAAGGGATAAAAATTGCATCAGTCAACACCTCCCTTCACACTCCCCCCACACACATCCTCATCTTCCTGGAAGACGATACAGTATCTTAGAGCGTTGTGGAGAGGATGGAGAGGTCAAGGAAGCCCTGGCTTTGCAGAGGCACCTGTCAAGTTCGGGTTAACAGCTGCTGCCTGTGTCTGCCCTCTGCAGCCCAGGGAAATAGTACCCACACGGTGAGAATCCACCGATCCGGAACTGGAAAGGGTGGGGGGTTCTAAGGTTTAGTGTGACACAAATGTCAGGGCAGAACTTTCAAACAGGCTGAGCCCCAGTTCAACGTGGGTGAGTGCGCCTAAGGGCCCAGCTCTGGGAATTGAGCAGACTGAAAACGTGGAGAGTTTAGCCAATGAAAAATTGTCACCGTGTTCGGATCGATGCCTTGAACCCGGTTTTAAGTGCGCCACGCTCACTTGGGTCAGTCTCTGGACATTGCGGTGGGCTGAGGTTCCCGCGGGCACGACCCCCCACACTGAGTTTTCATGGACACGACCAGAGCCGTCGAGGCGGGGAAGGGAATGGACCAGAGGCTGAACTTTGGCTTCTTCCTCTGAAAGATCACTCCTCCAGTTCCGGGGCAGAGACTCAGACCATCTTGTGGGATTACACGAGATAGGATCGAGTCCAAACGGGTCCCCAGAGCGGCTAGGCGCGCCGGAGGGAATCTAAGTGTTTAATTAACTGCCCCCTTCACAGACACCCCAAAGGAGAAGGAACTCAAATAGGCATCCCCACCCAAATCGTTTGATCAGAGGAAATTGGGTTTCTCTCCCCACTCCCAACCCACTCCCTTCACTCTTCCTGTCTTTCAGTCCATCAGGATTGTTGGCTTAAAAAAAAAAAAAAGGCATATAATCGGGGGCGGGGCAGAGGCTCCTAGCGAGCCGCACTTGCGAATCTGGGACGCGCTGGGGTGAACTTCTTTCTCCCTGCGCATAATCCGCCTGCTGCTCTGCCCCACCGGCTGCGCGCGGAGCGGGTCCCAGCTCTGCTAGCCTCCCTGCGCCCGCGCGCGGCCGGAGCCTGGCCGGACCTCGCTTTCGGGGCCGAGCCGGGGGAACGCGTTGGGCGCGCGCCCAGTGCCTCGATCCCGCGGCGGGCGTCCGCGCTCCGCGTTTCCGCTTCGCGCCGGCCCGCGGCCGAGGCGGGGTGGCGCGGGCGCCGCGGCGCGCGGCTTCGGAGCCCGAGCGCAACTCGCCTGCAGCCCAGCTGCACGCCGCCTCTGGCGGCCGACGCCGCCCGACCAGCGCGCCCAGGAAATGCCGAGCCTGCCTGCGCTGACTTCCCCGAGACGCGCCGCGGCCGGCACGGAGACTTTCTGGGCCCTGGATGGTTCGTGCGCTGCTCACCCTTGCCCACCCCTGACGCCGCAGCCCGCAGTCCGGCCGCCCCGCCGCCCCGCCGCCCCGCCGCGGCGCCGAGGACAGTGCAGCCGAGTTGCGTCTCCCCCGTGCGAGGTGAGTGGCAGCCGGGATCCCGGCGGGTTCCGCAGAGGGGGCTGCGGCGCGGTGGTGGGGGGCGAGCGCCGCAGGGACAGGGCCGGGCACTTCGCTGGCACCGCCGGGGTCTGTGACAACCAGACTGGGTCGGTGTCGCAGAAGATCAGGGAGAAGGTCATAATCGGTTTGTTGGGTTATGTAGAGAGGGAAAGCAGAGTACTGGCTGCAGCATCGCGAGGGCTTCACAGAGGCTCCCCGCATGGCTCCTGTTTACTGCATCACAACCAACTCTTCCCTTGGTTTTCTCCGGCGTGGAAACCAGTTCTGTGGCCCGAGGGTCGGGGCGATGCGGGGCGCCGGGAGGCGAGGGTGCGTTGGCGTGTTCCCGCCGCTTAGGATCGCCTGTCACCTACTGGCGTCCGGAGGGAGGGTCCCGATTCCCTCCTCTTGCGCTTGGGGAAAGGGCTGGTGGCTTTTTGGCAGGGGCGAATCAACTCCCACCACTCTCCCAACCCCCTGCCCCGCGATGGTGTTTTCTGAATGTAGCACGGATATAGGAAAAAATGGGAGCTTCTTCCTCTCTTGAGGTAGAAAAAGTTGAAGAAACTAGGCATGTTAGTAATTATTAGGAGCAGGACTCAGGATGCAGCAGAAAGCTGTTAAATTTTCATTGCCCTCTAAGAAAAACAAACGGCATCGCCAGTGACTATTGGCAGTGCTGTGTTATTCTTGGGACTTTGGGAAAATTGTTCACAGATTGTCTTCAGGAGGCTGAAGAATGAGGTTGGGGGTTGGGAGAGAGGGAGGACGGCTGGCATCACGCTGAGTTCCAGCTTGCCTAAGGAGGGTTCAGGATCACAAGCCGAACACGTTTGGTTGCTGGTTTTTAAAAGGATATCAGCGGCAGAACTGAGGCTATGAACAAGGCGAACACACCACGGGAACCAGCTTAAAGAAAAAATAAATAAATAACCACCACCAATAAAAAAAAAACATGTAAAAATCTGCCTCTCCTGCAGAGTTCACATCTTTTGTGCTATAAAATGAATGCACGTATATGTGTCTTTTAGGATAAATTTTATGAATGGCAAATCAATGAAATTGTATCTTGTATCTGTTCATGCATACAGTGTTGTCTACTGCCTCGTTTTAATCAGTACTTCGGAAGGCTGTGCCTGCAGTTGATGTTATATAATTGACGTGGTTCACCATCAGACATTTTTTTTAATGTACTTTTGGAGTAGAGGGAACTTCCATCTGTCTTTTCAGACAGGCCCAAGGTGTAGACGGGTGAGGGTTGCTAATGTTTGCCATAGTCCGGCTCCAGATGTGTGAGCTCAGCTGTTGCCTGTCACTTAGGTGACAACTGGCCCTTTCCCACTAAGCCTTTGCTGTCTCCATTATCCTCAGTGAAGTGTCAGTGTTCAGCCGCCTTCTATTATCAGGAGTGGACTCTAGCCCCTTGGGAGCCGGCAGCCTTGTTTGACCGTCCCCAACATTATATCTATTTTCAGACTCTAGAAAGCAAAAAAAAAAAAAAAAAAAAAAAAAAAAAAAATCCCATGACAGCGAGATAGATAAATTTTGAATTGAGCATCAACTTAATCCAAAGATTCTGCTTTAATCAAGACAGCTCTGTAAGGATGACGCAATATTTGTCAAGCCTTTTCTCTGGAACAATATTTACTCCCACCAGGGGATTTTAAACAGCAGCCATTCATCTTGCTGTCTGGTGGAGCCTATTTCAGTTTGCCTCCAATGTGGTCCTAGCCTTGGTGGCTAGGCTTGGCCTGGGACAGGAATCTGTCGTTGTAGCCCAGCTGGAGCCTGAAGAAAGCAAAATACAGCACCTGCTGGTACCAGAGGGTTTCTAAATGCCATCAACTGGCGAGTCAGGAAACACAGAAGGAGATATTTTACAAGCTCTTCCAGAAATGTTTATACAAAGGATTTAGAGGTTAACAATGCATGTGCTCTACATATTAAAACTGGAAGGTGCTACAAATAAATGGATGTTACCCACAGTTAAGGGTTTGCACACTTGCTGATGAACTTGAAAATCTCTAAGTTTAATAAGTTGTGGCTAACATAGTATGATTCATTCTTATAAATAAGCCTCAAAAGGAAGGAAGGAAGGAAAAGAGGGAGGGATGAAGAGAGGGAGGGAAAAGGGAAGGAAAAACTGGATAGTTTATAGAGATAGACACATTGATGCAACTGAATGGGCTTAGTAAATTAATTTTTCCATCTTTAATTTGGTACTAAGTGGCGAGTTATTCACTGAGTGAGCCTGTTGGTTCACAGGTTTTAAAAAGAAAAGTGATATATTTTACTAAAGTGACAGATTCAATCAGTTCTGCCAGTAACACCAGTGAAGCTTAAAAGCTTATTATGTTTTATAATCAAGGTCCATGGAACCACTGTTTGTCCATGGTGGGTGGTGGTGTAGTAAGTCAGCTTGAGTCTCTCAAATAAAATCTAATATTAGCTAGGGAGAAATAAAGATCCCCTGTAGGGTTAATAGCTGAACTCTTAACTTTAGAGTCAGATGTAGGTAAAAGTCTAGTTGTTCCTAATATTCTCTCCTATGATAATTCTGAGAAGACCAAAAAAGTTAAATTTTGTAGTTTGTTTGATTACACCTTTTAAAAAGTAGCTGATTTCTCTAAAATATCTTATAATTACTTGAAAGCAAAATACAAAGACTTGAGTATTATGAGTGATTGTCTATAATACTCATGAAAAGGAACAAGAATCTTTACAAACTATTTTCCAGTAATTAAGTAACTCTCTTAATGGCCTATACCTATATTTTGGGTTGTCTAATATTATGGGAAACAATTTTCAATAAAGATTGTCATTACTTGCATTCTAATTACTACAGTTAACTTCCTGCTTAAAGTAGTTTATAAAGGGCAAATTTTTCCTTTTAAAGAAAGACAGGAAAAGTACATGCAGTGGTGCTTGGCTCTATAGCCCCAGCTACTGGGGAGGATCGCTTGAGTCCAGGAGTTCAAGTTGAGCCGAGGCTACATTGTGAGACCCCATCTCTGGGAAAAAAAAAAAAAGTGATTAAAAAAATCAAAGTGATTCTCATCTGTGAATAGAAATGTTAAAAATATCACTTGGCTAGGATAGACTCTTCCCCCTTGGAAAAAATAGTTGTCTCTTTCATCTCCATATTATGTAAAATAATACCAACTGTTTAACCCTTATTAGTGAGAGAATGTTGAGATTGCTTAAATCTATGTATTATTATTCCACAATAAAGAGAAGGAGTTAGGAAAGTGAAAGATTTGTGTTTCTGGGTTGCTTGGTTGGTGGGTTGGTGTTTTAAGGGACCATTACTTCTTTTTCTTCTGGTCACAGAAGAAAGGATTATTGGATTGCACCCTAGTATCTTTAGAAGGTTGGTGTGAGCAAGCAAGTAGAGAGAGGCAAGTACGATAATCTTGGCATCAAGACCTGCATTGTTGCAGTTCCTCGAAACCTCACTCAGCCTATGGAGCCAGCACTCCAGAACACGTGCCAAGGACCAAGATGGCACTGAGGAATCTGGAGCAGCCCCTAGTCTCTAACTTCCCCATCTCTGGACACACAGAAGTATAGTACCTCATCTGCCCCAGTAACTGGTAACCACACCCCCATTGTTTATGTTCATGCTGAACTGAAGTGGAGGTTAATTACCTATGTGTTGATGAATGAACATTTTGGAGCAGTGAAAAAAGCCTGGCCTGAAATTGTATGGGGAGTCCCAGTAAGCTGCTGTTTCCCTCCTTCCCCTCTCTCCTGAAGCAGGGATGGCGAACAAGACAGGCTTTACAGGTTGGAGCACACTGATGTCATGACACTTCTGGCACAGAGATATGACAGAATAATCAGATCACTTTTCTGTATGCCAGAATGACACGATTTTTCCAAGAACCATTCCTGAGCCACTGGTCCACTGGCATTGACTATTTCCAGTTATGGGGGGTAGGGAGGGTGATCAAACCTCTCAGAATGTAATAATTCTTCCTATGTCTCTGTTTTATGCACTTGTTTAGACTAAATTCTAAATGCATTTTGGTTATTTTTGAAGGGACCTCTCCAGGAACAAGAATGATTGCCCAACCTGAACCTATTAGACCTTTCCAGCTTCATTCTCCTGTAAAGAGAGATTTTACATATAAAATAAAAGTAAAAATGTCAGCCAGGCAGAAGCCAATGTAAACATTTTAAAACGTAGAGCTGCAAACTAGCAAGCAGCTATCATTTGCCTTTACTTAACTCTTCTCCCCTAAGTTTGGTCCTAAGTGAGCCTAAAAGTCAACTGACCAATTCAACAGTAGTTGCATTTTTCTCACTGGTAGATTTGGGGTAAACTCTTGGGAGAGATGCCTTTCATTTCTAGTGGATTACGCTTCAGAAAAAAAAAAAAAAAAAAAAAAAAGTTAGGGCTGTGTTATTTCAGTTGTTCTGGTACTGAAGTCATGGACTTCTTTCTAGGAGTTTTGTCCCAGCTGCTGATTTATAACAGCCACCAGCTTCTCCTTTGGGTGTGCTTCTCTCTATGTCCTTTTCTCATTGGGTCTCTGGAAGAAAGATCTGTCAATAATGCAATGAAAATATTGCCGTGAGATGCAGACGGGTAAGTATACTCCTCCATGCTGACCACTCTCGCTCAAGCTGCCCTTCTTTTATCTGAGGCAGAGATCCCCTGACTTGCAATTATGGTCTTTGACTTTGGTAACAATTCTGTTTGAAATGTTTCCAATTATACACAATATTGGCGGCATGTAGCAGCTGCATGCCAAAAAGCATTTCGAAGTGTGTTCCAAGACTCAGGCTGTGATTGCTTTTAATTTAAATAAAGGCTATTTGGTTTCCTGTGATGTTTTTTATAACCACCTTTCCCCCCATTTTTGTTGCCTTTAAAAAAAGAAGTCTAATATAAAGTAGCCACCACGTAATGTGCTATAATATTGGCCCTAGTTTTCTAGGATAGCCATTTTCTTTGAGCAAGCACAACAAACTTTTTAATAAAGGAATTTTAAAGAAACATTTATAGCAGTTTGGATTACCCCAAAGAAGTAAAGAGGAAAAGGTTATCTTAGAGCACATTGTAAGTAGCTAATGTTTTCAAGTTTGCCTCTCTCCCTTTTTAGGGACATATCAATATAATTATCTTTTAGGTTATTGGATATCATTTGGTACACTGTTTTTTCAGATTCCTCTATTTTGTGGGTCTATGAAGAAGTGTTGTAAAAGAATGTTAAAAGGTAGAGAGATCTCAATAAGAATATTCTTAAAACGGGGGATAGAGGGGAATCAGCACATAATTTCACGATTTTATTGGAAGTAAACTCTCCAAATCTGCCTCCTCTGTGGGCTTGAAGTCTCTGAACACTGAACCCTTTTTAGAAACCATTTAAAACTGGTGGTTTAAATCTTTTAATAGCTACCAGATATATTTGACTTATTAGATCTGAAAATAAGAAAATATACACACTCAGAACCTGGAGTAAATGGATAGGTAATAGAACTGGGGAGTTCTGTTTCCAGGACAATTTTGGCCCACCTGAAACATAACACCTAGAGCTAGAGGGTATCCAATAGGTGAGGTGCTAAGATGGTCCTAATTAAGGTGTTTTCACATAGGCTCTTTGAATCCTGGCAAAAACATCCTGTCAAATATAGTGCTTTTTTGGGTCGAACAGTAGTTGACTTGCATAAATGCCAACATCTCTTCTGGCATCTTTGGAAATCTTCTATAGTGTAATAAATAGTACTGTATAATCCAAATTTGTAAATGCCATGTTTCATGTAGCCCTTGTAGAGACAACTGAAATTAGCCCATGCTTCTAGGGATGATTGAGATCCTGGAGGTTAGGTGACTGCCTAAATCCAAAGTACTACCAGTAACTAATGCTGTTGGAGGCCTTTGATGAAATCTAGGAAAAGGTGTGAGGTTAAACTTAGCATAGTACTGTACTGTGAAGAAGTGCCCACCAAACAATGCTTAGAGTTTTCCCTTAAATACCCTTTATCCTTGGAAATTGTCTTTCGATTAAGTAAACCTTCTTGGAGGAAATTTGCTCAACTGGGGTAAAATGAGGTTTGTGTTATTTTACCAGCTGAACACCCTAGCTTGCCAGACACATCCACCTTACCCAGGCCCATTGCTATAGAGACAAAACCCACAGTAACTATGGTTGAAATAGAAAGTCTATTAAAACCTTTTTCTATATTGGCCAGCTCTTCTGCCCCAGTTAAAATGCTGCCTTCTGTGTACACACACACATACGAGTTTCAATCTAATAATACTAAAGTGCTTTAAGCCATGTATAGTTTCACCAAGGGCATTTGTACTTCTTTGGTTTCTTTTATTTCACTGATAAGCAAATATTATGGCAATTTTCTGAAGAAACTCATAACTTGTTAACTATAGTTTATACTTCCAACTATCCTATTTACATGCATGAATAATCTGAGTTCCTAATTTGGGATCTGAAAAGGGGCTAGAATTCGGGGGTGTCCAATCTTTGGCTTCCCTGGGCCACATTGGAAGAATTGTCTTGGGCCACACATAAAATATACTAACACTGACAATGGCTGGTGAGCTAAATAAAAAAAAAGAAATCACACACACACAGAAATCTCAGAATGTTTTAAGAAAGTTTACAGATTTGTGTTGGGCCGCATTCAAAGCCATCCTGGGCTGCATGTGGCCCACGGGCCGTGGGTTGGACCAGCTTGCACTATGTAGTGCAGTATGTTGTTTTGCTTTGAAATATCTCTTTCAAATCATTTAGAGAATGTTAGGTTTTACATAAGAAGACTGCTTAGTGCTCTAATGTTGAAATACGTTAAAATGTATGTCAAAAAGAGATTACATTTTACATTCTTCTGTGACGATGTAATTAATACGTATGTTCAGTGTTTGAAGTATATGCATGTTACATAATTTTTAGAAAGAGATAAAGTTAGGTCTGAAGTGCATTAGAGAATCACAGATGTTTCTTGTAAGAGAATACATATGCTTCATAGGAATTTTGAACTGCTTTCTGACGCTAAGCTTTGTTCACTGCAAGGATCATATGAATAATTTCATTGAGTTACCCCGTTCTTATTTACACAAGCCTTGAGAAAGGAGCTGAAGTGATAAATAACTTGCCCCCTCACCTAGTTCTGAATTGCTTTAGCCTTTTATGTTTCATGAATGTGAAGGGAGGGAATAAAATATACAGAGAAGATGTTTGTGTTTAAATAACTTAATCATACAAGTTCCCTTTGTGGGCCTTCTATACGCTTAAACAGCTTGGCAGGCTAATAGCCAAAAACGTGTCCTCAAGTACTGCCAAAAGTGTTAAAAGCAGACCAGGCTTTCTCCATATTGAGGTACTGGGAACATATTTTTTTTAACCTTCTGAATTTTGGGAATAAATCAGAAAAATCACTCTTTTTTTTCCCCTCCCTTTCCTTACCCACAGAAACCAAAATTATTATTAATTGCAGTGCTGAAATGAGAAACTGATAGGAATTATGATGATTGTGTGAGAGTGTTTTAAACTAGCCTGATTTGGCTGTTTAGGCAGAAAGCAACCAGGTTATGATAGTGTATCATGGGTCTTTTTTTTGTTACTGTTTATGCTGCCTGTGGACACTGGCTCTTTGCTTTAGTTCCATAACTCTTTTTTTGAGATGGAGTCTCCCTCTGTCGCCCAGGCTGGAGTGCAGTGGCACGATTTCGGCTCACTGCAACCTCTGCCTCCTGAGTTCGAGATTCTCCTGCCTCAGCCTCCCAAGTAGCTGGGATTACAGGCACATGCCACCACGCCCGGCTAATTTTTGTATTTTTAGTGGAGATGGGATGTCACCATGTTGGCCAGGCTGGTCTTGAACTCCTGACCTCAAGTGATCCACCTGTCTCGGCCTCCCAAAGTACTGGGATTTCAGGCATGAGCCACCTCACCTGGCCTAATTCCATAACTTTTAATGAAATACTTTGTCGATTTATTCTGTTTTTTTTCTCAAGCAGAGATCCCAAAATAGACAGTAGTGGAGGGATGTGCTGTAATAGTACAGAAAAAGCCAGTTTTTTTAAAACAGTTTTTTGGATTAAAACCAAAAAACTCAGACTAGTACAATAACTGTGTGATTTTTGAGCCAGTCTCTCGGCCTCTCTGGGCGTCAGTTTCTTCATATATAAAATGAGGGAATTAGACTAGATCAGTGCATATTAATCAAAGGATTGAATGACACACATCTAAATACAAATACACAGATTTTAATGCAGTGGGTTTTGGGTGCAGTCACACTTTTAGCTTGAACAAGCTCCTCACATGATTCTAATGCACACCTGCTGCTGCGCCGTTAAATTAGATGATGTCTAAGGTGTTCTTCTCATTCCAAAATTTGTTTCTAATCCTACTAGACTGAATTATCTGCCTGCCTGCTTTTCTTTCCTTTTCCTTTCCCTCCCTTCCTTACTCTGTCTCTCGCTTTTCCTTCCTTCCTTCCTTCCTTCCTTCCTTCCTTCCTTCCTTCCTTCCTGCCTGCCTGCCTGCCTTCCTTCTTTCCTTCCTTCCTTCCTTCCTTTCTTCCTTCCTTCCTTCCTCTTTTGTTCATTCATTCACTCTTAAGGACTGCTTTTATTCCTTAAAAGTTGTCATTGATATTTTGCTGTCAAAATATCATAGATGTCATTTTAACCTGGAAATGAAGGTCTATGTTCTGTGCCTGTGAGTAGATGCTAATCACAAGGAACCATGTTTGTTCACCATTGCATACCCCATGCATAACACAGTACCTGGCGCATAGTAGACACTTGACAAATACAGGGAGCCCAAAAAGTCAAGAAACTTAAAAATACATATACTGTTATGTTTTCAAATAATATGCTCAGTGTATATTTTGTCAACTTCCAAATACCTCTAGTGCAGAGTACCTCCAGATTTAAAACGAACATAACTGTTTATCTGAAAAACAATATAATAAATACATTATTTTCCTTCAGTTTCCAGACTTTAGGCATACTCTACAGTGCATTTATTATATTTTTCTCCAGGTTAACAACTGATCTCATTGCTTTAAATTTGGAAGTACTAGAGTTGGAAACATATCTGGAGGTTGACAGAAAAAGATGTTAAGCATATTATTCAAAACTATAATTAATATACTGTTGAAAAATAAGTTGATCCTATGTTTCCTCACTTTTTGAGCATCCATATTTGTTGAATGAATGAATTCCGATTTTCTGTGTCAGTTTAAGAAATATAATCTGACCAAATCACTGTAAAGGTTTTTAAATGTATCTGGGGCCAGGTGCGGTGACTCACGCCTGTAATCCCAGCACTTTGGGAGGTTAAGGCAGGTGGATCACTTGAGGCCAAGAGTTCGAGACCAGCCTGGCCAACATGGTGAAATCCTGCCTCTACTAAAAAAACAAAAAATTAGCTGGACATGGTGGTGGGTGCCTGTAATCCCAACTACCTGGGAGACTGAGGCAGGAGAATCTCTTGAACCTAGGAGGTGGAGGTTGTAGTGAGCCGAGATCACACCATTGCACTCCAGCCTGGGTGATAAGAGCAAAACCTATCTCAAAAAAAAAAAAAAAAAAATATAAACTCCATCTCAAAAAAAAATAATAAAGAAGACATATGATACCTACTTTACTTGGTTCGTTGTTGTTTGTTGCCATTTTGGGGGAGGTTTTATTATTGTTTTGTTTGTTTTTTAATTAAAAGAAGAACTTTAAAACTCACCATTCTGAAACCTGGCTAACTATCCAATTTCCTTTGAACTTTTACACTATACAGATGTGGCCAGTGGCAAAATCAGCTAGCTTTAGCACCTTCTTCCTACTGTATGCCCCCTGCCAAATCAAATAATCAGAATGGAAAATTCTACCTGAATTATCTACCTGAGTTGTTTGCACATATAACTGGAAAACTCTCTTTTAGTTATTATGTGAAGAAATACTGTGAGGCATTTTAGAAAAAATACTTAACTGTATTTTTCAAGTTATTTGAAGTTCAAGGATTATTTGAAATAAATTGAGAGCTGGTTCAGAGTACTGTGTAAAGCCTTAATATTTGCAGATTTGACTTTCTTGAAGTTTCACAGAAAATCTCCTTGTTTGTACTGGACTTCAAGCTAATGTTAAAAAAAAAAGACACGTGAAATAACAGCTCACTCTGTCCTTTCAGGTCTCTGCTCAAAGTCATCTGATGTCAGATAGCCTTCCCTGGTCATCCTGTAAAAATAGCAGCCTCCCTGCTTTTTCCCAGTCACCATCTAACACCCCCCAATCCTCTTAAGCTGCTGTACCTTTTTTCATAGCACTGTTAGATATTTATTGTGATAGCTACCTATTCCCTGAAGATGCCTCTGTACGGTGTTGTCTACTGCCATTTTAATGTTGTATATAAAATAAAGATAAGGTCAGGCACAGTGGCTCACGCCTATAATCCCAGCACTTTGGAAGGCCGAGGCGGGCAGATCACCTGAGGTCAGGAGTTCGAGACCAGCCTAGCTAACATAGTGAAACCCCGTTTCTACTAAATATATAAAAAATTAGCCAGGCTTGGTGGTGTGTGCCTGTAATCCCAGCTACTCAGGAGGCTGAGGCAGGAGAATCACTGGAACCTGGGAGGTGGAGGTTGCAGTGAGCCAAGATCGTGCCATTGCACTCTATCTTGGTCAACAAGAATGAAACTCCGTCTCAAAATAAATAAATAAGTAAGTAAATAAATAAATAAATAAATAAATAAATAAAATGAAATAAAATAAACACAAATAGTAGCCAGTATTCTGTTTTATCTGAGCTAAAATTTTTTAGAAAGGAGATAAAGATATTTTGTTTGGAACATTTTTGTGGTTTTTTCCCCCCAGCTGAAGTGGAGTTTCTCAGCTGTTTACGCTTTTATCTAAATAAAGCCAGAGAAACATGATAGAATAGGAGGAAAGATGCTTATCAAATAACCCTCCTTCCTTTTCCACACCCCCAAGTGATCAAGGAAATGTAATCATCTAGCAAAGGGATGCTATATTATTAGAAGATTGAATATTTGCAGCAAGGAAGCTGTGTGACTTCCTTCTTCATAATACACCCACACCACTCTGTAACCTTAAAAAAAAAAATAGAGGTAGAATCTTCAGGGAAGCTTGTGATGTTGCCATGTAGGTTAAAACATGGATGAGAGACTGTCTTTCACTCAAAAAATCTCCCGATATAAATTCCAGGGGTGAAAAGCTAATCCTTTAAGTGATTTCAACCAGCTTGCTAGGAAACCTAGTTGCTTGAAATTATTATTTTAATGTCTCAACTTCCAGAGCTAAATTGGCAGTGAGTCAGTTTTTCTATTAAGAAATTGAGCCAAACTTATTTATCCAGAAATTACCATGGTTTAACTTGGGGGTTCTTTATTATAATAAGACTAATACCTCCAAAGTACACAAAACGCTTTCATATTCATCTCATTTATCTTCCTTGCATCTTTATGTGCAGGTCTGACCAAGGTTATCCCAATTTACTGATAAAGAAGCTACCTTTTAGTTCAAGATGCAGCTTCCTGAGGAGCTTTGGTTTGGCAGTTCCTAAATAAAGGAATGTTTGCAGTTAAATTTTAGAAAGAAAGATAAAAGAACAATAGAAAGGGAAAGTAAGCAAGCATTTGTAGCTTACCCAAAATTGTTTGATGATGTTTTATTGTTTCATAAATATTGCTGTGCTTATGTGTGTTCTATATTAAATGCTTTTACATAATTATTGCATCTCCTACTAACTTACATGGCATCTTGGATGAGTCACATAATTTTCTGTTCTTCTTACCCACTGTGTGCCTCAGTTTCCTGAATTATAAAGTGAGGAGAGGCTGATTGATTTTTTAAGCTCAAAATTTACTTGACTCTAAAAATTTGGAGGCCATAACTTCAGGGGGATAGATAATAAATAACAAATGTGAGCTGGTAATATTATTATTAGTCTCATCATTCTCACTACCCAAATCCCGAATTAGAATTTTTTAACAGTCTATTTCAAAAGTATTCATATGTGCCAGGTGCAACTTACAGCTTTATATATTATTCAGTGTGGCCAGTTAAAATTCAACAATAGTTATGTTTTAAAGGCATAAGGACCTAAGAGAATATACTCTTCCCCTGATCAAAAGTCTGGTTTATACTTTACCTTAGAGTTCAATGTGACAGCTAAAAACAAAATTGCAGTGATATTAAAGAGCAAATTATTAATCTAATGTTACAACAGTGGCATACTTATGTTTATACTAAAAACTACAAATGTGATTATTATGTTTATACATGGCAAATGTGGACAATTTTTAAAGTAGTACTCAAATTAGCATGTTCACTTGTTGACGCACAGTGATTAGAACTGTGTTTAAAATGTGCGTGCCCATTGACCAAACAGGATTTAATTTTGGGAGGCTTAGAGAGGGTTTGCTGGAAAATAAGAATAACCTGACATTCATTTGAGTTGCATTCCTAATATTTTCAATAACCCTAATAACTTTCTTATCTTCCAAACTCCTCAGATAAATGCTAGTGTAAATATGCAGTAAGTAGTGAAACTCTTCCTATATTAATCTGTGATAACACATGTTGGCATATGTCCCCATACCTACTGGCCTGGATATTCCTTTTAGTAGCATTGTAATTAATTAAATCACTCACTTTTCAGCAAATTCTTAGAACCTTAGGTCTTGTTCACATTCTACTTAGACTGCACCCAAAGTTGTAAGTGGCCCACCGGGAAGCATTATACTATCTGTGTTACATCTGAGATTAAGCTTTTGAATTGTTCAGATGAACACAGCAGTGAGCCGTGGTGGGTCTCCCAGAAGATTCTTAAGTGACTATGAAGTGCTGTACCAATAGGAAGAACTAATAAATGTGACATTAATAATCACCAGTTTGAATCTGGGTCACTTCAGCCATGACTCAAAGATCAGACGCTATCAGATGGTAATGACTGTGTGAAAATTCTGCAGGAAGGCATTTCATTTCCTAATGACACCTTTGTGGGCCTTCTCAGCAGACTGTTAGAGGGTAGAACAGAAATAAAGTCGAATATGCCCCTTGGTCTGGAGGCTAGCGCTCCAGGGTAGAGTTGGCACACTTCTGCAGAGATGCTTTAGGAGCAGTTCACAGTGTTTTGTGTTGTCCTCTCTCCTTAAATGGATCTGCAGAACCTTTCATCTCTTGCCTCTTTTCCTAACCATTTATTCACTTCAAAGTGATGGGAGCTGTTTTGCATATTCTCTGCCTTGTTTTCTCTTCTCTGAAAAGTAAGGAGAAATTGCACTTACAAACGCATGTTAACCATTTAATGTTAAGCTTTCCCATTTTTATTTCAATTTGGTGGCATGGTTTTCCTTTCAACACACCTTTATTGAGTGCCTGTGGTTTGCCAGGCATTATGGTAGGTTCTGGGAATACAAACATTACATAGGAGTGGTTCAGTTTTTCAAGAGCACAGTGTTTTGTAAGGGAGGAAGGCATGTAAGCACTTACTGGCAGTATATTGTTGTAAAGGCAGGAATAGAGAAATGTACTGGATATAGCAGTAGCACAGAGGCAAAGCCTGAAGTTATTTTTTCTGTGTGGACTATTAAGGGAGGCTTCAAAGAGGAAGAGATGATTGAGCTAGGTCTTAACGACTAAATAGGAGTTTGGCCAAGCCAGTATCAGAATAGCAGAATGGGCCAGTTTAGGCAGAAGGAAAAGTATATACAAAGGCAGGAAACATTAGACAAGCATGATGCTTTGTGAATTTTAAGGTTTTCTTGTTTTGTTTTGTTTTTTTGAGACGGAGTCTCGCTCTGTCGCCCACGCTGGAGTGCAATGGCATAATCTCAGCTCACTGCAACCTCTGTCCCTCAGGTTTAAGCTATTTTCCTGCCTCAGTCTCCTGAGAAGCTGGGATTACAGGTGCCCACCACTATGTCCAGCTAATTTTTGTAATTTTAGTAGATACGGGGTTTTACCACATTAGTTAGGCTGGTCCTCAGGTGACCTGCCCACCTCGGCCTCCCAAAGTGCTGGGATTACAGGCGTGAGCCACCGCACCCGGCCCAAATTGCAGATTTTTCTATTTGGCTGTAAGATGAACTGTACTGTTAGGGACTGATTGCCACCTTTGTAAATCAGTTTAAATCAGAAATAAGATATGAATTTTGACAACTTTTATTGTAATCCTGTCTTTTCTGTGGCTGGCCTTAAGGTTCCAAGTAACAACTCTCTGTGTTCCTTCTTAAATATGGCATTTACCTGGCCAGCCTACCAGGTGTTTATACTTGTGTCTTTTCATCGTTATGTTGTTACAGTCTGAACTTATTTACTCTTTAGTTTCACTGCCAAGTTTGAATTTCAGCCTCAAGTGTTTAGATAACATTATGTAATGAATGTTATACTTTTATGACATTTGCTTTAGTACTGTAAGAGCTTTCCATGAAAGCTAATGGTTGAAAAAGAAGCCTGAATGTCACCAAGTGGCCTCCAGATGTGTTTTATTGTGTTGGTATCTGTTTTGTTTTCATATAACCTTTTTTTAATCTAAAAAAAAAAAAATAAAACTTTACCAAGCAGAAATAGCAGACAATAGTCTCATAGGAGATGAACTATTTTCTTCATTTCCTGATTGTTATGTTTTGAGCTCCTGCTTAAAAAACAGCAACAACAAAACCGATTTTCCATAGAAGAAAGCCTCCACAACAGTATAAATACTGTACTTTTAAAAGCAAATCATGTTTGTTTGTTTTTTGAAGGTAAACTCACTTCTTAGATTGAAAGGTTCTGCTTTCTTAGGTTGAAAGGCTCTGTTTTAATATGTTATTCTTCAATGTGGTAATAGTAAAATTGTGATTTAACATCTTTGGGAATTTCTGCCATCTAGTTGTTCACTGAGCAGTCAGGATGTTTTCAGGCAGTCTGGTGTGTGATAAATATTTTGCAGCATATGTGGGTGAACATGTCAATTTCAAAGAGCTTTACAAGCTTTAATTAATTTTCACAATAACCAGACACAATTTGCTTTATTGATGGAAAGTCCACAGACAGTGGGGTTCAGAGTCTTGCCCATATTTGTATAGTAAAGTGGTTTTCAAACATTTTTTATTGCTGAATGCTTTTCTCAAACATAAGATTATCTGGAACCCTAGCATGGAAAGTAGGATTGCTTTCGTTGGGAGCTGGAAAGGAGTTTGTCATAAGGCAGCCATATTTATAAAGACACACACACAAAAATACCTAGTTAAATTTGAATTTCAGATAAATAATGAATAAGTTTTTAGTATACATGTGTCTGAAATATTGCATGTCCCCAAGAAATTATTGGTTGTCTATCTGAAATTTAGGTTTTACTGGGCATCCTGTATTTTGCCTGGCACCCCTAAGCTGGTAACCATAACCCCATCCCTCAGCTCCCTTCCCTCCTTCCAGCCAGGTGGGGTTCCTGGTTCCTCGAACACAGCTTGAAAACCACAGACAGGAGAAGTCTGTACAAATGCTGAGAAAGAAATAATAGTATATTTTTCTTCTCAGTCCTAAATTTAGACAATATTACCACTTCCTTGGCTGTGTTAGAGAATCTTCATGATGATGCATACATGGCCACACATCATAATTTTAAAGAATTTTGCTTAGCCGATGCAGTGGCTTATGCCTTATAATCCTACCATTTGGGGAAGCCAAGGTGGGTGGATCACTTGAGCCCAGGAGTTTGAGACCAGCCTGGGCAACATGGCAAAATCCCATCTCTGCAAAAAGTACAAAAACTAGCTGGGTGTGGCAGCATTGAAGGATTGATTGAGCCTGGGAGATGGAGGCCGTAGTGAAGTGAAATCTTGCCACTGCACTCCAGCCTGGGCAACAGAGTGAGACCCTGTCTCAAAATAATAATAATAATAATACAAAAAGAATTATGCTTTGCTTTTCCTTTCTTTTATCTTAGAATAAAATACTTTCTCAATCTTTGGGAATAATGTTTAAGTCACCTATTTGTAGAAGCTAAAGCCTTAACTCCTGTGAGTTAAAGAGAACTGATGGTATAATCAGAATTGCAGTTGGCCACATAGAGTCAATAAAGAGAAGAATGAAAAGGAGTTTGTGAGTATGCCTCTAAAGCAGCCCAGCGCAGAATTGTCTCATGTGGACTTCTCCTTGTCTATTGGTCTATTTGGCAAGCACATCTTTTAGTGGTCCTGGCTTGATGGCAATGCCCATTGAAGTAATTATGTTATTTTGCTCTAATATTTTAAAGCAGCCTTCAGATATTACTCTCATTTCTCAGGTCAACTACTCCACATTTTATTTAGCCATTAAATGTTTTAGTGTAAGTGAGTACAGTCTGATTAGCAATCAGAAAGCACTAAGTTTGTTTAGGCTGAAACACTCCTCCAGTGCCCAAGGAACTCACTGGATTAACTGATTTTTTAAAATCTTTTTTTAAACATACAAGAAACTGAGGACCATAGCCTGGATCTAAGGAAATCTATGTACTTTGGGTTTGATGCTCTACATAGGTGACCTACTAACTCTGTGTAAAATTTTGTATTTACAGAATGTTAGTAGTGGTTTATTTCCTGGTGGTATAGGAATGCGTATAATTTTATTCTTAAATTTTTTTTTTTACCTTTCGGACAGAGTCTTGCTCTATTGCCCAGACTGGAGTGCAGTGGTACTATCATGGCTCACTTGCAGCCTTGACATCCTGGGCTCAAGCAGTCCTCCCACCTCAGCCTACCAAGTAGCTAGGACTATAGGTGCATGCCACCATGCCTTGCTGATTTTATATATGTGTGTGTGTGTGTGTGTGTGTGTGTGTGTGTTTATTAGAGATGAGGTCTCACTTTATTGCCTAGGCTGATTGCAAACTCCTGGACTCAAATGACCCTTCTACCCCAGCCTTCCAAAGTCCTAGAATTACAAGCTTAAACCATGCCATTCTCATGTTATATATGTGTGTGTGTGTGTGTGTGTGTGTGTGTGTGTGTGTGTATATATATATTTTTTTTTTTTTTGAGACAGAGTTTTGCTCTTGTTGCCCAGGCTGGAGTACAATGGCACGATCTCGGCTCACTGCAACCTCCGCCTCCTGGGTTCAAGCGATTCTTCTGCCTCAGCCTCCCGAGCAGCTGGGATTACAGGTGCCCGCCCCCATGCCCAGCTAATTTTTTTGTATTTTTTAGTAGAGATGGGGTTTCACCATGTTGTCCAGGCTGGTCTTGAACTCCTGGCCTCAAGTGATCCACCCACCTCAGCCTCCCAAAGTGCTGGGATTACAAGCGTGAACCACCGCGCCCACCCTAGCAGATATATTTTAAACCATGTTCCTGTGCTTAAATGTTCCAAAGTAGAGATGAAGATCATCTGGGATATTAATAGTAATTTTTTAAAATCTGCAAATGTTTATATATCTTTCAAGGTTAATTGTATTGTGAAATCTGCCCAAACTGTTTACACTTAAAATTTCTCTCATTCATTCATTTATTCATTCAACAAATACTTATTGAAGAAATATAATAGAGACATAGTCCTTAATATCGCAAGAAAGGGATTGGTGAGGTAAAAGGAAAAGACAAGGAAAGTGAAAGATATAACCCACAATCTTTGTCCTTCAAGACTTCACTATGTAGTGGGGCAGGACTGGGGCATGTACTCATACAGGTGCCCCTGAAACGGGGAGAAAAGATGATTGGCCTCTATAGCAAATGAGCTCTTTGATGCGCAGTGATAGTAAATGACTTCATGAGGCTGTGTGTTACTATCAGTACCAGAACACCCAGGACACCTGAATTCCTATTACGGGTTCATACCCCTGCATCATAAAAACAAGCACAAACTCCTGTCCATCAGGTGGGTCTGAAAAGCCATCACAATCCCTGCTGCTTTCCAAGTCCAAGGCTTGAGACCAGGGAGTTCACCTGCTTCCTCAGACAAAACCAGCCCCAAACTGGCTGCAGACTGAGGCTAGGATCCTCACCAGCTTTAAACACAGCCTGGATTTGTGCTGGATGGTGTCACCCTTCTGTAGGCTGGTTTCAATTATTTTTTTTTTTTTAGCTTATTTTTATATTCTCTTGGAGGAGACAGTAGCCTGTAATTTTATTCCTGTAGTACCTCTTCATAAAACCTGTTTACAGATCTGTTTTTTACTCTAAAACTCATACCAAATCTATGATATGGAGCAGTCCAAAATATTTGCGTATTTTTCTTATAATATTAACACATGAAAAAAGTTACCATTCATTATGTTTACCTCCTTTCACAGTTCATATAGGGTGAATTTTACTCTCTTTCTCAGTGGCCGGATGAAGGCAGAATTTGACAGGCAATTTGAGGGGATTTGTATAATAAAGCCTAGAAAACTAAAGGTTTTGTATGTGTTAAGACAACCTTTGGGTCAAAGTTAAATTCACACAAACTATTGCATAGTAAATTAAACTGAGTTATTGTTGACATTAATATGTAAATACTTACAAAAATAATCTACCAGATATACAATATAGTTGCTTTGAAATAAGGTTAAATATTTTATTCTTTATTTTGATTGGGTATGTTAAAGGTTATGTCATAATTTAATAATTTTCAAGAACTTACTGAATACAGAATATTTATTTATTTATTTAGAGACAGAGTTTTTGCTCTGTTGCCCAAGCTAGAGTGCAGTGGTGCAATCTTGGCTCACAGCAACCTCCACCTCCCAGGTTCAAGTGATTCTTCTGCCTCAGCCTCGCAAGTAGCTGGGATTACAGGCACCCACTACCACGCCTGGCTGATTTTTGTATTTTTAGTAGATATGGGATTTCATCATGTTGGCCAGGCTGGTCTCGAACTCCCGACCTCGGGTGATCCACCCGCCTTGGCCTCCTGAAGTGCTGGGATTACAGGCATGAGCCACCGTGCCCGGTCCAGGAATTTTTACTTTTAAGATGCACATTTGAATTTGGAAATCCACTGAAGTAGATATGAAAGAACTTTCCTAAAGGATTTTTTTTACTTATGAATAAACTAGGTGTTTTCTAGAAAGAGAAATATGGGTGCCATTCAAAATTGCCTAATCATAATTCTGTGAGCTGTTGAAATCAAACAAATGCCTTGATCAGTTGAGCTGCCAGGTGGAATTTTATCTAAAACCAGTTCAGCTGCTTTCATACTTTAGGACTCCTGTGAATTTTATCACAAAATTACTTCATAGTCCATTTGGAAGGTAGTTACTTAAGCATGAAGTATGACAAGTATTTAACAGTGCACAGTGAAACTTAAATAATTTATGACTCAAGGAAGGGCGCTATATCTCATTGAAACATCTAGGGTAATTCAGGTAGGTGGTCATAACCGCTCAGGTGTCATGCACTATTCCAATTCAGATTAGCTAATGAGCCTATAAGGCTTTGCCTTGCTTTTCTTGAAAGTTTACTTATCCATTAGCACAGTGCCACCTAACATCACGCTGGGACATTGATTTTGAATTGATTCACAAAGGAGTGCCAGGCGTCACTTAGTGACTATCTAGTCAATAGCAGGTGTCCTCTGCAGATCTTTCATTTCAGTCTGTGCTGTTTAGCTGGTGACACAGTCTTTCAGCTTTACCATCCTGAGCAAAATTTCCCAGTGCCACAGTGCTCATCTTAAACATGAAACCTGGTGAAGTGATATGTTCCCATTATTGATCCATCTGTTCCAGAGATTATGTCACCACAAAGGAGTTAATTGGTCTTGTTTTGAGGGTCATGTTTAATTGCATAGGTCAGCAAAGGAAGATAAATGACTACTTCTTTAAGTCTGTGCCTCACTTTTTCTCTAAGACTGCTGAAACAGTACAATTGATTTCCTTATTGCCACAGCTGGCGCCGTAAGAGTGAAATACAAGCTGAAAAATGTTACTGGTATATAAAAACCTGAGTTAATGAGTCCAGATAGTTAAATATAGAATATGCCTAAACTGATTGCTCACAGAAATCTTCCCACATCCAACAGGAAGAAAGGAGGCACTAGATGGCAGTCTTCAACAAACTTGAAATGACATTTCCTCTTAAAAGAAATACATTACCTAAAAGCAGTTACTTCTGTTCTGAATGAGCTTAGGCTTGAACTCTGCATCATAAAAATTGCAAATCTATGGGCATTATGTACTTTAATGTCACATGATAGAATTTTGTTTTGAAATGTAAAATGATTCCTTATAAACTTTTAAGGGTCCATTGCTAAACTAATTACTGAGTTATTTTGATACCTGTTTTAACTTTACATTTTAAGATGCCATCGGAGAGCTTTTTTCAGGATGTAAGAGCTAGGGAAAAAATGATGGTATGTCCATAAAGTGAAAATTATGCAGCTGTTAAAATAAAGATGTAGAGGTAAAGTAGTATGAAAGAATATTCAGGACATATTTAAGCAGAAAAGGCAGATTATAGACTAGTATATATGGCGTGATCACTCTTTTATGGAAAATAGTATGTACTCACTGTATATTGGTATGTCTGTGTTGGTCACTGAGAGATGGGATTATGGATTTTTTTTCTTTCTGCTTATCATTTTTCTATCAAAAAACATATTTCAGTAGACACTGGGGACTACAAAAGATGGGAGGGTAGAAGAGGGTTGAAGAATGAGAAATTACCTATTGAGTACAATGTTCACTGTTCAGGTGATGGCTACACTAAAAGCCTAGACTTCACCACCGTGCAATATATGCATGTAAGAAATTTGCACCTGTACCCCTAAATCTATAAAACAAATTCAATTAAAAGGTATATTTCTTCTGAATTATGATAGTTTTTAAGATGTACACAATAGAATAAATTGCCTTGCTGATCTGAGATGAACTTTTTGAAAATACTGCTTACAGTCTTTTCATTTTATTCATCAAGTATATTTGCCACCTTGCCCTATGTGCTTTCTCATGTTGCTCAGTTAGTATTTACACCATGAGATTTTTGTTATTTAAAATAATGCGGTCTGGGCATGGTGGCTCACACCGGTAATCCCAGCACTTTGGGAGGCCAAGCTGGGAGGGTCACTTGAGATCAGGAGTTTGAAACCAGCCTAGGCAACATGCTAAAACCCAGTCACTACAAGAAAATACAAAAATTAGCCAGGTATGGTGGCATGCACCTGTGGTCCCAGCTACTCAGGAGGCTGAGGTGGGAGGATCCCTTAAGCCTGAAAGGGAGAGGCTGCAGTGAGCTGAGATCATGCCACTGTGCTCCAGCCTGGACAATCGAGCCAGACCCCATCTCAAAAAATATATATGTAAAATAAAATAATGCAAAAAGTGTTCCCTATTTTTCAAAGCGTAGTGAAAATGAGGCCATATATATTAGCAAATTCTAGGCAGATCTCAAGGATGATTTATATGTTAATTTATTTTCTTTAGTTTCATTTCCAGGTAGGTACTTATTGGACCAGATTCCATTCACAGCGAACATTTATGAAATACCAAAGATGTGCAAATCATACATTATTGGGAATTACAAATACTGGATTGTGAAGGAGATGAAGGTTTTCAAGGGTTATTTTTCCCCATGAGCTATTCTTCATCTGTGTGTATATACATGTGTTTAGAGAGGAATGCAGAATGTATATCCCCACCTAAAGAAGATAACACTTATACCTTTTTTTTTTTTTTTTTGAGACTTAAGACTTGCTGTGTCACCCAGGCTGGAGTGCAGTGGCATGATCTTGGCTCACTGCAACCTCTGCCTCCCAGGTTCAAGCTATTCTCCTGCCTCACCCTTCCGAGTAGCTGGGATTACAGGGGCCCACCAACACGCCTGGCTAATTTTGTATTTTTAGTAGAGACAGGGTTTCACCATGTTGGCCAGGCTGGTCTCAAACTCCTGACCTCAGGTGATCCATCCGTTTCGGCCTCCCAAAGTGCTGGGATTACAGGCATGAGCCACCACGCCCAGCTGATAATGCTTGTACTTCTTATCTTCTCTCTTGGACATTGATATCTTTGCTTCTACAGGTAGAGAAGAATGTGATTTGGGGAAAAAAATGAAGTATTTGAAAAAATCAGTAACAACACACCAAAAGCTTACTTCCATTTGAGAAATACTCCAGAAATAATCTGGCAAGACTGAAAACTTCTATAGCAGACTGTACTGTAGTAGTCTTTATAAAGCAAGTTCACAAAGTACAGTTCACTCATAAGGAGTCAGTGTAGACTTCTGGGGAATATTAGAGATCATTGAAAAGTGTATCCTGCCCTTAATAGAATACCTGGCACAGAATATGTATTCAGTAAATATTTGTTCAATAATTGATGGTATCCGTCGAGGAGCCTTGATCCATCAACAGATCGTCTTGGTTGAAAACCTCTGTATACTTGGCATAAGGAGCTTTAGAGAAGGGTACAAAGGCTCAATCTGTGGGACATATTGTTAAGGTATGTTGATCTCCCATGAGGCCAGTTTAGTTCCATTGTGAATAATTATTTAAAATAGTAGTATTAAATAATCATCTGTTTGCCCCTCATATGTTTGATTTTCTGCACCCTAAACTTGAGAAAAACAACTTGGTCCTTGAGGAAAACAACTGCAGTATTAGGAGTTTCTGTTTTAGAACCAGGCATACAATAGTGGCTCAAACATTTTTTCCTTGATGAGCAGATAAATGTTTCTCAATTGAAAAGCGAAGTTTAGGACACCAGACCCTGATGACTGTATCAACCCCAGTGAGAGTCACTGTCCACTTCTTTATCTCTGGTGCCTGACTTGAAATGGCACAAAATGTTTGATAAATGGAAGGAGGGTGGAAGAGAGAGATAAAGAGAGAAATTTTAATAGAGATTCAGAGTTTAAGAATGCTTTTACACACATTCTCATTTAATCCTAGTAACAAACCTGTAGGTCAATTGTCTCATTTTATAAATGAAGAAACAGGTTCCAGATGGTTGAGAGAATCCCTGTGGCCACACAGTTATTGAATATTAGCAGATTAGCCCAGAATCCAGGTCTTCTTACGCAGGTCTGGTCCACTCTACCAGCTTGCTTGAGGCCCACATTTGGAGTACTGTGTGTCTCACAGCCACCTCCCCTTCCAATTGCTCTTTGCCATCATCCATCCTCAAACCCTCTCCACCATCTGTATCCTTCTAGGTTAGTAGCTTCAGCAACCACCGAGTTTTTCAAACTAGAAACCTGGACATTATCCTTAACTCCTCTTCTCATTTTCACATTCATTCAACCACAGGTCCCATCTAATTTGCCTCCTGGACATTTCTGGAACCAGCTTCCCCCCTCCCTCCATTCTTCCATCCCATTCAATAACCCACCTAAATCCAGACTTCCGGCCTCTTCCACAAAGCAGAGTGATCTGTCCAAAATGAGGATTTTATGATACCACACCTTTGTTCCAAATGTGCTTCTACCGAGAGCCCTCCACAGCCTGCTCTGCGCTCCTTCACGAACCCCCTGCCAGTCTCTCCCTGGCCTTTGACCATCATCTCGCCCCACAGGCTGGCTTCCATTGTCCCACATGTCTTGCAGGGTACAATCACCTGTTTCTTGCCCCTCCTCCCATCCCCAGTTCCTTGTTCTGGCTCATTTTAGGAGAATATACTACTCACCAAGTCAGACTTCAAAGCGGAGTCTGACTTGGGAGGCTGAGACTTGAAATAAAGCCCTCGCTGCTCCCAGAGGGCAGTGTGGCTCTTCCTTCAGTCCCTTAGCCCAGTCTGAACTCAGCACTCTCCTGTCTCACCAGCCTCTGGGATCCTGACTGAGGTCGGGGCTGGTTTAAAAAGAGAAAAAGAAGGTAGGGAAACTGGATGTGGATGAAAAGCAATTAGCAAAAGTAAAAAGCAGATTTAAGCAAGTACACAAAACAAATGGATAAACCTGCAGGTTTGGCCAAGCTCTATATGGCTGCTTTGGTTGTTGAGGGGAGTAAACCCATAGAAATGGTTCCCTTTTTATTTACCTTTTCTCTGTCCCTGTGCCTTTTAAGGATCCCATTATTGATTTCATGCTGCTTTATTTAATGCCAGTTCATCATAGCCTTTACCACCTTTGAAAAAGTACCAATTTGGGGAGGGGAATTGGGATAGGACAGTTGCATCCCACATTTTCCCTGTTCTGTTCTCCTTTTCCCCAAAACACATCCCTCTTGAGAGAAGTACTTTCTTAAGTTTCTTGGTTCTTAATGTGACCCCAGATCCTATCTTCCTTCCAGCCACTGCTGTCCCCCATCCCTCCAACTCGCCTGGGCTGACTAGACTTTGAGGAACCCCTGTTTTAAATCTTCCAGAGCTGATGGCCGCCCCACTTCCCCTCTCCTCTTCTCAGGCTCCACCCCAGATGTGCTGTGTTGGCCAGGGTTACCCCAGTACTGGGAGAGCTGCTGCTCCCAGAACTCTAGAAATTTCCACAGGCAACTTAGATTTCTGTGAATCTGGGAACACAATGAAGCTACTAATATTTGTTATTTGTTCTTGATTACACAGACTCATACTTAGGAATAATGTTTTTAAACATGTGATATCTGTGTTAAGTCTTTTTAGGAACCTTTGTTTACTTTCAGTTTGCTAATACTAGTGTTCCTGCCCTGACGTATTTAAATAAATGTAAATTAAATGCAAGTTAATCCCTTTTGTAATAAGTTACTGTTCTTTATTACCAGTGGTGTTGAGCTCTACATCTGGATACACGACAGTAAGCATATCCTTTTGCTTTTGTTTACATTCTACTAGGACTTAGGAATCCAAATAATTCTGAGATTGAACCCCCAAAATAATAATAACTACATTCTTTTAGAACTAAGTCTTCCAAAGATATTTAGTTGAATAACTCAGTGAAATTTGGGAAATGTTGGTATTCCTAGAATTTAAAATATGACCTCAAGAAAGATTTCTTTTTTTCTCTCTCTCTTTTTTTGAGACAGTTTCACTCTTGTCGCCCAGGCTGAAGTGCAGTGGTACCATCTTGGCTCACGGCAGCCTCTGCCTTCCGGGTTCAAGCGATTCTCCTGCTTCAGCCTCCTGAGTAGCTGGGATTACAGGTGCCTGCCACCACGCCTGACTAATTTTTTGTATTTTTAGTAGAGACAGGGTTTTGCAACGTTGAGCAGGCTGGTCTCGAACTCCTGACCTCAGGTGATCTGCCCACTTCGGCCTCCCAAAGTGCTGGTATTACAGGCATGAGCCACCACGCCCAGCCAAGAAAGATTTCAATAGTGTTTTGGAAAGAGACCTTTTTCTTTTTCTTTTTTCTTTTCTTTTTTTGAGACAGTTTCCCTCTGTCGTCAGACTGGAGTGCAGTGGCGTGATCTCGGCTCACTGCAACCTCCGCCTCATGATTCTCCTGCCTCAGCCTCCCAAGTAGCTGGCACTACAGGCGCGCACCACTACGCCCAGCTAATTTTGTTGTATTTTTAGTAGAGACAGGGTTTCACCATGTTGGGCATGATGGTCTCAATCTTTTGACCTCGTGATCCGCCCGCCTCAGCCTCCCAAAGTGCTGGGGTAACAGGCATGAACCACCATACTTGGCTGGAAGGAGACATTTTTCAAAGTGGGAGAAGGATGGCATAAGTTTTTTTGATGATATTTCACTTTAGAAATTACATTCTGGTTTGTGCCCATTATCGCAACATAATCATGAACTGTACGCATTGTACTCTAAAAATGTCCTGTTTTGCATGACAAATTGTATACTCTCCCTGTCTGTATGCTATTTTAATATTAAACAATTGATCAGGATTTTTCTTTGGCTTGCAGATACATGCCACCAGAAAAGATTTGTTTTTTTAAAAACTCCAATATTGTGCAACATACATATACCCATGATAATTAAACATTTAAAAAATACTCCAGTATGTATGTAGTTTGAGAAGAAAAAAATAATATTCTTCATGCTCGTCCTGCTGGAATTTTGCTTGCCACAGGCAAGTTTTTGTTTGTGGCAGTCAGTTAGCTCTTTATCCAGAACCATAAAATTGTCCTGTTAACAATTTTTTTTTTTTTTTTTTTGAGACAGAGTCTTGCTCTGTTGGGCAGGCAGGAGTGCAGTGGCACAATCTCAGTTCACTGCAACCTCTATCTCCCGGACTCTAGCAGTTCTCCTGCCTCAGCCTCCTGTGTAGCTGAGATTACAGGCGCCCGCCACCACACCAAGCTAATTTTTGTATTTTTAGTAGAGACAGGGTTTCACCATGTTGGCCAGGCTGGTCTCGAACTCCTGACCCCAGGTGATCCACCTGCCTCAGCCTCCCAAAGTGCTGGGATTACAGGTGTGAGCCATCACACCCGGCCCGCTGATCACAAGTAAAATTTTTAAATTAAATCTGCCAAAACTTGAATGTAAGCTATGTCTTGATTAGTGCCCAGTGTTTCTGGGCAGTAATAAACTATCTTAGCAGTACAGTTTCTTCTACCTTTATACAATTTTTTTTTTTCTTTTCCTTCTGTGATTTAGATAATATTCACATCTCTTCTCCACAATACAAAGTTGATGTTTAGATTTTCTTTGTGCATCTGTCTGCAGGTCTTTTGCCTTGCTTTGGTTCTTCCTTGTCTACTTATTATTGAATCTTCACATCTTGAGTTTTTTTCTTACAGTTAATCATTTCTCATTTCTTCCATTGTTAGTTTTAATTTTTTCTTATTTTTAAGGTCTCTTCCAGAGATGCTGTGTTTTGGTATTCACAGTAGTACTTTGTCACCTGCTTTCAAAACATCTGCAACTTTTCTTACCTTCCTTTAGTTCTAATATGTTAGTAATATATTTTGACTCTGCCTTTTTAAAAATGTTTATTAATATCTTTTACATCCTTGAATTGAGTTTCATTGTCTTTTACACAATCTCTAGTCAGGTTTCCTTCCCTGTCCTAATCATTCCTTTTGTACTATTACCATGTTAGCATATATTCTTTAATTTTCTACTGCACAAACAATGAGATATCTTTGCCTTTTGACTGATTTGAAAATGGGTGGGAGCCAGGCACAGTGGCTCACACCTGTAATCCCAGCACTTTGGGAGACTGAGGCGAGTGGATCACCTGAGGTCAGGAGTTTGAGACCAGCCTGGCCAACATGGAAACCCTATCTCTACTAAAGATACAAAACTTAGCTGGGTGCAGTGGCACATGCCTATAATCCCAGCTACTTGGGAGGCTGAGGCAGGAGAATCACCTGAACCCAGGAAGCAGAGATTGCAGTGAGCCGAGATCGTGCCACTGCACTCCAGCCTGGGCAACAGAGCAAAACTCTGTCTCAAAAAAAAAAAAAAGAAAAGAAAAGAAAAGAAAGAAAAGAAAAGAAAAAGAAAATGGGTGGAACATCACATTTTCACTTATTTTCTTTGAAGTAGCCATAAGATGGGAGTCCAATGACTGACAAATTCTCAGTGTGATTTTTAATTGGGAATATGCCTTGCCAGCCTTAGACATAACTTTTCGTAGTTAACTGTACACAAATATTTCATGGTTACTGTATGTAAGCATTGAGTCATTATCATTAAAAATTGACATCTAAACTGGAAAATAAAATACATTTCATGTACATTCTGATTAAGTCTCTGGTGAGGATTTGTAACAGACGTATTAGCCTGTAGTTAAAAACTATTTTGAGCCTTAAAAAATATAATCTTTAAATTTGAACCAAATTCGTTTATAAATTCTTGGACAGAATAAACCTTCATACAGTAAATAACACATTTGAAAACACATATTCATAGAAGATAAATGCCATCAGTAAGCAATTCTATGACTGTTATAAAACTTACAAGTTGAATAGAGCAGAACAAATAGTATTTAAGAGAAAAACTTGGGTGGAGTAATCAGAAAGTTTAGTAGAAGAAAGAAGGTCAGAGATGTGATGGGGAGTGGTTAGAAAGGCCCGTTAGTGAAAAATGCCATTGTCTACTTGCCACTTTTCTATTGTGTTATTTTTAAAAATAGATCTTTCCCTTGCAACACACACAACAAAGAGAAAAGAGAATAAAGGTTATTACTAAATATATAGTCCCTTGTTGGCTCAGTCTCCATCTTGCTGTAGCAGATGACAGTTTATTATTAGTGGTAGACATTTGAAGGGTGTTGGTTTGTTAAAGTCTAACCTCTAAGTCACTTCCCTAACACGGTTTTTCTAATATCTTCAAAAGTTTCTGAGGCTTATCTCTTTTTAATCTTGTCTAGAATTGTGACAAATGCCTCAAGGAAGAGGGAAGGATATAACCTGTCCTCAGAGATTTATAGCATTTCAGGCATCACAAATCCTGTAAGACATTTTTGTTCTTTTTGAGCATAGGACTCTATTAATAATTATTATGTGATTAACCAAAGTTAACAGGTGATTACTAGTTATCAGAATTCTCAATAGAGCATGTGTTTTTTTGCATGAAGATGGGCTTTTGACCTGCCAAGCTTAAGGGATGATTTTTTTTCTAGAATTAGATGCACAGCCATCCTTGTCTAACCGTAGTTGTGAATAGTGATAGACATATGTGAGATAGGTTTGGGGATACTGGTTTCATCCATGACAAAGCACAAAAGTAAATACCTGCCTAGTCCAGAATAAAATGTAGAAATAATAAATGCTAGCTCTTCATGGAAAACTGGATCACATATTCTCTCTCTTTCTGTTTCTACCGTAACAGATAGTCCCAGATAATAGAAATGGTATAAGTTTGAATACTCATGTCAGAGAATGTAAATACCCAAATAATTAAAGGAGGCTGGGTGCGGTGGCTCTTGCCTGTAATCCCAGCACTTTGGGAAGCTGAGGCGGGTGAATCACCTGAGGTCAGGAGTTCGAGACCGGCCTGACCAATATGGTGAAACTCCATCTCTACTAAAAATACAAAAATTAGCCAGGCATGGTGGGACTACAAATCTCAGCTTCTCAGGAGGCTGAGACAGGAGAATTGCTTGAACCTGAGAGATGGAGGTTGCAGTGAGCCAAGATCTCACCACTGCACTCCAGCCTGGGCAACAGAGTGAGAGTCTGCCTCAAAAATAGTAATAATAATAATAATAAAGGAGATTTCCCAATTATCTGTGATATCTAACTATTTAATACTTTACCTTAAGTTTGAAGAGCTGGTTCCTGTTCATTTCTTTTCCAGTATACAGAGAACTATTGGTTAGCACATTAATTTTGAGAAATAGTGTTTAGGGAACATGATAGGATTGTTTCATTTTTCTATAATTTGTGTATCATATAAAAAACCCTCCAGCACAGGCTCCAAACTTCACACCTGGAATGTAAGTTCCCCCATTGTGAGAACTTGATAAAGACACGTTTAATCAATCAAATCAGGTAGAATCAATACCAGAGCCAAGGGGTAGATCAGTTGCCTGTATTTAAGGTAAGCGAGAACAGGCCAGGTGCATTGGCTCACACCTGTAATCCCAATGCTTTTTGGGAAGACTAAGCAGGAGGTTAGCTTGAGCCCAGGAGTTCCAGATCAGCCTGGGCAATATAATGAAGCCCCCATCTCTACCAAAAAAAAAATACATACATACACACACACACATACACATACACACACACACATATATATATATACACACATATATGTATACATTTGTGGTTTTTTAAAAATTTGTTGGGCATGGTGGCACATGCCTGTAGTACCAGGTACTTGGGAGACTGAGGTGGGAGGATCGCTTGAGCCCAAAAGTCTGATGCTATAGTGATCTATGATCGCACCACTGCACTCCAGCCTGGGCAACAGAGCAAGACCCTGTCTCTGAAAAGTTTTAAAAAAATTAAAAGAGAAACTAGGATATTGCCATTAGCATGGCAAGTCTTGAGTGGGCTTTACTTTGGTACATGTTAATTAGGAAGGTGCAGTTAAGCATCTTGACATCAAAAAAGCTCTTCTGAATTTTAGGTCTCTGACAGTTCAAATGGCTTATATAAGTTAATGTTGTTTTCTAAAAGCCGCCAGGAAACAGTTTGAAACGAGATATGATGGTAGGGACAAGGAAGAAAAAGTGATTTCTTTGTAGGAATTCTGATGCATGTCTAGCCCTTCACAGAGGCCTGAGCTCATTGTCCTTTGATTTTCTTTTGGAAGGAGAAGGGCTCCTTTTTCAAACTCCTTAGTAAATCAAACTTGCTAATTTTCTGCAGAAATTTACACTCTATATTGCAGCCTGAAAGCTAGGACTTGTTGCAAATGAAAAATTTATACAGTCATGCAATTCAGTTCACCTGGTTCAATATCAGCTGTTTTTTTTAATCTCCTGCCTATTTACTGTTTGATTGACTAAGGAAAATAAACGAATTCCGTATACTTGCTCTTTGAACAGTGTCATTTACTTTCTCATTGTAGTGTGCCTTTGCTGAGTTTTACACAGTATCAACCATATTTTTCAGCTCTAGCTCCTCTGCAGAAAAATGAAGTTCTTTAAAAGAAAATAAAGTCATTAAAGCCAAGAAATAGCACTTTATTACTTTCTCTAGAAGACTTTTAAAAGAAAGTGTTGCTTTGTAGTTTAGTAGCTCAAAAACAGCAAGCTTGTGGTCCAGCGCTCACTCACGGCTGGCATCCACTGGCCCATGGTAAAGCCAGCTGGGGGACCCAGGCAAGCAGGATCCTGTTGGAGACCTTCACTGCATTTTCCACAACAGCATCGGAATTTTCCTAAGGCAGTTTCACATCTGGAATTTTAAAGAAAGTTTGCCCTTCCATAAAATGGTAGTAAATCTTAGGAAACATTGTGCCTTTTTTGTTGTTTTAATTAACCTGGCATTTCTCTACCAAACCATTAACAAATGATTGGTTGTTCCCTTCCTTTTACACCCTTCATGGTAATAATGGACAAAGAGAAGGATTATTAAATGCATTTGTGTGTGTTACTTTTGAATTATGGTAGCAGAAATATTTCACAGAACATCTTTTACGTTTCTTACATGAGAATATGTATGCATTGATTTAAGGTGTAAGTATTACATTTTATTTCTGTAAAATAGCACCACTTTGTTATGAAGGTGCATAGTATGAGTGGTTAAACAATATTGAAACACATTTCTAGTAGGTGGCTTGTGTGTAGACATGCCTTTATCCAGTTTTAAAGACAACTAGATAAAGACTATCTTACTCAGAAGCCTGATTTGGAGGCTGTCGTCACTCCGATGTGCCAATTACTAAGCATGTGAAGTGTCTCTCTAAAAGCCAATTTTAATGACTCTAGCCTGCTATTAGAATAGTCTAATCAAATTCCGAAAGCGACAGTCTCTTATTTTAAAATGTCAAAGCTGTTCACTTTTTGATTGAAAAGATTGTGATGATTCTGGAATGAGTAGCTTAGTGTGTGTTTGAGGAGCCTTTTATATATAGAGAGAGAAAAACTGCATGGTTACATAAAACAGTCATGAAACCTAAAATTTTGATTTGCCAATTTTATAAAAACAAGATGACTCCTATAGAATCCTCAGAATTGTACTCAAGTGTTCCATGCATTGTGCATGATGGATAACACAGGGATAGATCCAGGCCTTTTCTAACTCCTAAAGCAACTTTTAAATGAACAAACATGGACATCTTTTAAAAATAGAGCATTTTCAGAAAGGAAGAGAGGAATTCTGTTTGCTATTTTGATTATTGATTCCCTCCGCCACAAATTTTAAGGGAAGCATATGTTAAGAGGGAAGGAGGATGTAAACTAGAGATGATCTGTTGCTCTTGTACACAGATTGAACTACTTGAGCTGGCAAGTTATTTAGAATGTGAAATGCATTTTCCCAAACAATGTGACCATATAGAGTTAGCTTGCTTCCTTCCTTTGGCCCTTCTTTCATCTATTTAACAGACACTTATTGAGTTGCTCCTCCATCCAGGCACCGTCCCCAAGCCAGTCCACAAAAGCTTAAAGGATAATGCATATGTATTGAGTTGCTCCTCCGTCCAGGCACTGTCCCCAGGCCTGTCCACAAAAGCTTAAAGGATAATGCATATGTATTGAATAAACTGACTTTATTTTAAAAGCTTTCAGCCATTGTTTTAGCTAGGTGCATATCTTTCTGTCATTGAGTAGCACTCACCAGTCACCACTCAGGTAGAAAGTAAAGGCTTTGAGCCAGGCAAGGTGGTAGTCCCAGCCACTTGAGAGGCTGGGGTAGGAGGATCACTTGAGCCCAGGAGTGCTAGGGCCAGGGCAAGATGGTAAGACCCTGTCTCTTAAAAAAAA
>NW_016803844.1:512311-529528 GCF_001698545.2 Rhinopithecus bieti
TTTTTAATAAGAGTTCATTCCTTGGTCTTTGTCCTAAACTAAGCCATAAACTCTGAAGGCAGGGCAGTGTCTCATTCTAGTCTGGGTGCCTGGTACATTCTAGGTCCTCAAAAATAATTGTTGAGCAAAGCATAAAAACTATTTGTGAAGAACATTCAAATTTGCAAAACCCGTATCTTTGCATTATCCATTTTAATCCTTCTTTGCACCCCATCAGGCATGTACATATATTGGAAAGTCAAGAAGTTGGGTATTGACTATGTAAACTTCTTGACTAATTATAAAACCCATTTGTTCAGTCACTTAATAAAGATTCATTAAGGCCCTACTTCTTACTGCATCCTATTTCTGATTAAGGATCTAGATCCAAGAGCACAGACGTGGAACCCGAGAGCCTGTGTTTGACCCCTGGCCATGACACTTAGGTAGCAGCTGCATGATCTCCAGCAAATCAGGGAAGCTCCTTTATAAAGTGAGGATAATAATCCCTCCCTTACAGGGTGGTCATAATGATTAAATGAATTGTATAAAATACTTAAGCCCTGTATAGATATTATTATGGTGATGGTCATGGTGATGGTTGTTATTAGAAAGAACAAAGACGATCATGTCTTGTGATGGAATGGGGCAGAGGGAAGGAGCCAGGTCTTCCAGGGTCTTGCTGGCCTCACAAACATTTGGGGCTTCATCCTTGGACCTGGGAAACATTGAAACCCTTTACGCAGGGAGAGGGTTGTAATGAAGTCTGTAGCTTTTTGCCCCTCTCAAAGCCAGAGACGTTCATTCAGCGAATTCAACAATCAATTGCTTAAGGCAACCTAGTAAGTGGCCACTTGCACATAATCAATAGGGCTTTATGCCTGAATTACAGAAAATAATATGGATTGTATTTAGCAACTGAGTGAGGTGGTAAATGTTTGCTTACCTTCAAAGTGGAATTAAGAGATACATAATATTACAGACCTAACCTCAGGCTATTTGTAAAGAAAATCAAATGTGGTGATTAAATAGTGAAAGGCATGATTCTTTTTACTCTCTGGGCCCTTAGAATAATAGAAGGTTTATATGCACTGGGGTTAGGAGTGAGGTTATTGCTAATGCTGAACAACCAAGTGGTATATAAAGAAAATGCTATATAGAAATAATGGCCATTCTAGAAGGATTCTAGGGGGATGCTTTTTTAAAAGCTATTTTTTTTACTGTTACCTTTATTTACTAATTATTAAAATATTTAGAATGTATTTTACCTTACAAATACCCATTTGTTCTATTTCAAAATTTTGTGTTAAGCTATAAAAAGCCATAATGAGAACATTTTCAACTCGGAGCTCTGTGTCATTTGAAACTCAACAAAACATTGAAATAATGATCTTTGTGTTCCCTTGTAAGAAAAAGCTAATTATGAGTATGTAACATTCAGGTAAATATATGTTGTGAAAGGTTTTAAATTTTAAAGGTGGGAATAAGAAAAGCAATGAAAAGAAACATTGCTAAACTGATTTTATACTCTCACATAAAGGTTATTGTTTTTCGCATATATAACCACAATAATACTATTTAACCCCAAAATAGTTGTGCTAAGTCTATTCCATTTTCCTCTATAGTCTAACAGAAATTACTGCTTTTCGTTTTGTTTTGTTTTGTTTTTGAGACGAGTTTCACTCTTGTCGCCCACACTGGAGTACAATGGCGTCATCTCTACTCACTGCAACCTCTGCCTCCCAGGATCAAGTGATTCTCCTCTCTCAGCCTCCAGAGTAACTGGGATTACAGGCGTGCGCCACCATACCTGGCTAATTTTTTGTATTTTTAGTAGATACAGGGTTTCACCATGTTGGCCAGTCTGGTCTCGAGCTCCTGACCTCAGGTGATCCACCCTCCTTGGTCTCCCAAAGTGCTGGGATTATAGGCATGAGCCACTGCGCCCAGCCTGAGAATTTACGTATTTTAAAGGAGTTTGAAGAATTTTTTTGATAGCTGCCCACCCAAAGCAACACTTAAATGAACCATCCCATCTAAGTGTCCATATTGCACTACCTAGTGAGGTACTCATGTAAGGAAAAATAAGAAGTTCTAGTCATTTTGTTTTATTTAAACTAGAGGAATTTTCATCTTATTACCCAGTACCTTAGGGAAAGAGTTGGTGAAGGGAACGTGAGCCTCGATTTTAGTGGGAAGGTTCTGTGTTTTATAACCTTCACCACGAAGAGAACTGGGCTTTATTGGCATTAGCAAATTCACTCCCTTTATTCTCCTGGGTTTGGTTAAAAGTCCTTTTTTAAACTTGAAACTTCTTTTTTTTCTAGTAAGAATTTGCCACACCTCTTGTGATGCTTTTCTTTTTTCCTTTTTTTTTTTTTTTTTGAGACTGCAAACTAGTCTAAAAGGGAAATACAAAAGTCACCTCCCACCTTTGGAAGACATCAGTGTCTATTCCGTCTCCTTTTAAAAAGATAACTAGGGAAATCAATGGCCATAGTTATCTTGGAAATAGAATTTTTCTCCAACTACCATTTTGGTCATTTGTGTAGGCTTTACTCAGTTCTAAGTTTTCAATGTGAAATTATGGGTTATTTTACTTTTTCCTTTTTTAGTCATTTGTATTTTGTATTTCCTTTACAATAAGAACGAGGAACACTATGTAATGAGCACATAACATATGCAAGACTTACACGCGTTATTTCTTTTAATCTTCACAACAACAAAATGAATTGTTTTAAGACCCTGTATAGTGTCAGCTTATTTAATATCATCACAGCTTGATGGGTGTTTTGGTCTCCTGTTTTGTTTTGTTGTTGGTGGTGGTGGTGGTTTGTTTGTTTTGTTTGAGACGGAGTCTCGCTCTTGTCGCCCAGGCTAGAGTGCAATGGCACAGTCTCGGCCCACTGCAACCTCTGCCTGCCGGGTTCAAGCGATTCTCCTGCCTCAGCCTCCCGAGTAGCTGGAATTACAGGCGCCACCACCAAGCCCCACTAATTTTTATATTTTTTAGTAGAGGTGGGCTTTTGCCGTGTTGGCCAGGCTGGTCTCTAACTTCTGACCTCAGGTGATCCGCCCACCTCAGCCTCCCAAAGTGCTGGGATTACAGGTGTGAGCCACTGTGCCTGGCCTTTGTCTCCAGTTTTTAAAGGAGAGAACTGAGGCAGATGTTCAGTGGTCTGCTGAATGTCACCTGGCAGTAGAACCAGACTTGAACCCCGGCAGTCCAACCCTACAAGCCATTGTCTTAACTTGCTAGAGTACCACTCTGTCCATCACATTCAGAGTGCCTGCTATTATCTGTATTTTACAGATGAGGAAACTGAAGCTTAGAGAGGTTATGTAACTTGCCCAAGGTGACATTACCTTGGGCAATGATGGAGCAAGAAGGACATCAGACACTCAGACCCCACCCCCCATCCCCCCACGCCCCCTGATTCTAGAGCCAATCTGCCTTTCAGTAACACAACACAATGGACTTTTGTGATCCGCCCGCCTCCGCCTCCCAGAGTGCTGGGATTACAGCATGTGCCACCACGCCCGGCCAAGGGAGGGGGGAGGAAATTAAGAACCTGGGGATGACACATAAATATTCATATTCTAAGACAGGGGTCCCCACCCCTAGATCAAAGACGAGTACCAGTCCTTGGCCTATTAGGAACTGGGCTGCACAGCAGGAGGTGAGCCACCCACAAGCGAGCAATACAGCCCGAGCTCCGCCTCCTGTCGGATCAGCATTAGATTCCCAGAGGAGCTCAAACTCTATTGTGAACCGCGCAGGAGAGGGATCTAACCTCCCTAGATTGCTCTCTTCCTATGAGGATCTACTGCCTGATGAAAACATCCTCTCACACTCCATCCTCGTGTCTTCCATGAAACGGGTCCCTGGTGCCAAAAAGATTGGGGACCGCCATTCTCAGAGACCACTTCCCTATTTGTCAGAAATGTGATTGTGTTTACTCCAATTTAAAACAGGGGCTTTGCTTGTGTTCCTAATACAAGTGCTGCTTGCTACTCCCACTCACAGCAGTCTGTGCCCAACTCTTAACTTACTCCCTCAAGTCCCTCTGGACAGAAGAGAGGAGATGGCTTCCTCCTGACACTGGGACCCCCATTGGTGATTCCTCAGACTTTATTGCTAATTCTTTGACTTTGGCTGTAATGACAATAAGAATACAAAAGCAAATACAACCACCTTTGTGGAGCACTTGCTCTGTTCGGGGCTCTGGACTAAGTGCTTTTCACATTATCTTACTTAGTTTCCTGTTATTAATATTCCCTCCATTTTACAGAAATAGGAAGTAAGGTAGAGTAACATTAAGGAACTTTCTTGGCCTGGCGCGGTAGCTCACACCTGTAATCTCAGCACTTTGGGAGGCCAAGGTAGGAGGATTGCTTGAACCCAGGAGTTCAAGACAAGCCTAGGCAACATGGCAAAACCCTGTCTCTACTAAAAAATACAAAAATTAGCTGGGCGTGGTGGCATGCAACTGTGGTCCCAGCTACTAGGGAGGCTGAGGTGGGAGGTTCACTTGAGCCCAGGAGGCAGAGCTTGTAGTGAGCCGAGATTGCATAACTGCACTCCAGCCTAGGCAACAGAGTGAGACCCTGTCTCAAAAAAAAAAGTAACTTTCTTGAATGTGTACAGGTTGTGAATGGCTAATGGAGATTTCAGTCAATATTTGTCGTACTTGACAAAATCCATCTTCTTAGCCTCCGTGCCATACTGTAGGTACAGGACTGTAGTAGTTTTAAACATCATAGAAATATAGTGGGGCTTTTGTTTTTTGGGTGTTTTGGTTGAGGTGGGGTGGATCAGCTGCTTTTAAAAATTCAAAATCCTTTATTAAGTTGCTTCAGAACTATATGATGTCTGCTTATGAAATTAATTGGATTCTAGCATTGGACCCATTGAAAAACAGACAGCCGACCTTTTAGGAGGGAAGATGTCCAAATAAACATCTCCTCTTCCCTTGGACCACACACAGGGAGAAGAAACCAGCTTCAAGCAATTGGCCCTAATGTGTGTGTTAATCTTTCCTCCACTCTCCTCCTTTATTTATTTGCCATCATACAGAGATGACACCCTTATTCTTTACAGGTGGATCAATATTTACAGCCATTCAGTGGGGACTTTGTTGGCTCTTCCTGTTCTGCAGTCTGCTGTGTAACAAAAGCTGCCTGTTTTTCTGGGACCCTCCACATCTGCTAGCAGAACTGCAGTTAGTATTACTTGGGGCTTTGACTGATGACCAGTTCAAAGTCAGTTTGTTTGGAGTGCTTACAATAATCTTCCTGTTTGCTAGGAAGTAAAATAACTCTGCTACACACAGGTATCAGACCCAGAAGGCAGATATGTGGTTCACAGTAGACATTTATTTCTCCATCTTTATTTTTTCTCATGATCACCTCAACATTCTGATGTGTGATCACAACCATCTGTACAATTATAGTTATTGAAGCTACTGTAAGTTTAAAATTGAAGGTTGCATAGGTGCACATTAACAAGGGTGGTGCTGATAAATTTTTAAAAAGAGGTAGCTGATCACAACGGCATTTTAAAGTTAGTGAATGCAATTGGCTTTAATTATAAAAAAAAAAATACGTATGTCTAGCAGGCTTCCTCAATAAGGCTTTTTTATGCTGACTGTGGCACATTTTTCCTCAAATAATTGCAGAGCTCAGCTTTATCATTAAGCAGATGGTTTCTATTAATTCCCAAGGAAAGTAAATGATTGCAATTAACCAAACACTCAAAACTTGAGGATTTTAGAGTTCAGCCCTAGTACTTCAGGCAGGAATCTGTGTGTTACCCTGTTAGTCAAGGGATGCCAAAAAGGAGACACTCTCTTGACAGTTTCATAATGTCTCCTCCCTTATAGATGGGCTTTGAAAGTAACTTTGAGCGTTCTCAAAGCTGAGTTACTGCTAAAACTGTTGACTTGCTGGTTCTTAGTTTTTGTGGTGTTTTCTGTTGATTTGTTGTTTTGTAGTAGGAAGAGGATTGGAAATTTTCTAGATACACCTGAGTATCAGTTGAAAACAGTTCAGAAACTCTGTAAATTCAGGTAGTACTATAGGGGTTATGTCTTTTCAACAGATACCACTGTGTTTCTTTGCCCTATAGTACGACATTTGAGAGACTATTTTGTTGGTAGTTTCAAAGAAAGGGTAAACTGATAGAGAATACCCTTATGCAAGTCACCCCTTCTCTTCCAGTAAATAAACTATTGTTTCCAGTGAATTTCTTCAAACTTGTTGGTTTTAACCAAATGATACTGCTTCTTCTTTTCCTCATTTTAAAATTCAGTCATTTACTCAACAGATTTTTTCTTTCTTTCTTTTAAGATAAGGTCTCACTCTGTTGCCCAGGCTGGAGTGCAGTGGTGCAATCATGGCTCACTGCAGCCTCGACCTCTTGGTCTCAAGTGATTCTCCCACCTTGGCCTCTGAGTAGCTGGGACCACAGGCATGTGCCACTGTACTCAACAGATATTTGTTTGGGTGGACTACTGTGTGCCCGGTTGGAGGGCAAAAGGAGAAAAATATTTTGTCCCTGATTTCAAGGGGCTTGCACTGTGGGTGCAAAGTCAGACCTTGTGAACAATAGCAATACTGTGAAGTATGTGGACAGCGGAGCATTTCAGCATGTACAAAGGTGTCAAACAAGAATCAGAGCAGAGATGCTACTTGAACTTGGGCTAGAAGGATGAGTGGAAGTTTCCCAAGTTGTCAGTATAGTAAAGAGGGAAGAGTGTGTGCAAGACAGGGAGGCCCCCAAAGCAGGTTAAGCTCAAGAACCTCTTAGGTAATTAGATGTTGCCAGAATGCAAATTTCAAGGGAAGCATGTTGGAAGCTCAGGTCAGACTGGTAGGCTGGGGCCAGATAATGATGCCCTTTGGAGCTTTGCTAAGAAGTTCAGATTGTATCCTGTAGGTGATACTCTATGTGGCAGCAGTGTGGTGTATGGATAGATTAGAGGAGGTGGAAGCAGACTGGAGAGATAAGTGAGCCATCTATTACACAAGCTAGGGAAGAGAGGGAAGAGTCTATGGGGACTTGTAGGTTCGGGTTTAGACAGTTGTTGGGAGGAGGCTTGTGCATTCTAGAGATAGGGAATGTGTGGTGCCTTTGAGTCATTGAGGTGGAGATGTCAGTGAGGGGTGGGGGTGGGTTCCATGATTTCGGACCCTAAAGGAAAGATGTGGCTTCGAGTCATAGTAAACCCTAACCTGAGAACTCTGCACATGACTCCTGAAAATGTTAACAACAGATATTTCCACCTTTGTTTTTTTGTTTCTTTAACTTTTTATGTTGTATTCATGCAAATTCCTTAGGATGTGGATTCTGCTGTAGCCAGTTTGATGCGTGTTCTTACCCCTGACCAAGCTTCATCAGTTTGATACCATGCACATCTGGGAAATGAGGAACGCTGGGCGGGTAGCAAATTGTTCATTAATATTGCCCCTAATGGTTTTATTCTAGCTTTCTATGGAGAGAGGTGGCCTTTATCTAGGTGTTTTTTTGTTTGTTTGTTTTTTGTTTTTTTTGTTGTTGTTGTTTTTTTTAGAGAAAGGGTCTCACTCTGTCGCCCAAGTGGAGTGCAGTGGCCCGATCTTGGCTCACTGCAACCTCTGCCTCCTAGGTTCAAGCGATTCTCCCTCCTCAACCTCCCAAGTAGTTGGGAGTATAGGCACATGCTATCACACCCAGCCAGTTTTTGTATTTTTAGTAGAGACAGGGTTTCACTATGTTCGCCAGACTGGTCTCAAACTCCTGCCCTCAAGTGATCCACCTGCCTCGGCCTCCCAAAGTGCTAGGATTATAGGCATGAGCCACCACGTCCATCCTCACCCTTCTTAAACCAAGTGATGGAATCTTCTGAGACTCAGATTTGCATCTTTGTCATCAATTTCAATTGGAGGTGAGGGATGGACAGGATAGCACATTCTCTCCATCTGAAATAATGACCTCCATGCTACTCTCCTCCTCTCCAAATCCCACCTCGAAGACTCAACACAAATCCCACCTCCTCTTCTTTTGACTGTACCTTCTGAAAGTGAGTCTAGCTTTGCTCTTTGGAACTCCTGAAGTGTTTATTATTTTGCACCCTTTATTTACCACTTAGCATTTACTACTTTTGAGGTTAGTTATTCCAGTGTGCATAGATGCCTTTGACCCCTTCTAGATAGGTATCGTCTCAGCAGTACCCTATGTTATCCTCTTTGGGTTCCCCGCTTTTTGTCTTCTATATATATTGACTTATGCTTAGGAAGCACATAATAAATATTTATGTGTATGGTTTTTTACTACGGCATATACAGGTTGAGCATCCCTAATTCAAAAATCCAAAATCTGAAATCCTCCAAAATCTGAAACATTTTGAGCACACCAACATGACACCACAAATAGAAAATTCCACATCTCAAGTAACTGGTTGACCTCAAGTGACTGGTTGCAGTTAAAACTTTGTTTCAGCTGAGTGCAGTGGCTCTCTTCTATAATCCTAGTGCGTTCGGAGGCTAAGGCAGGAGAAGCACATAAGCGCAGGAATTTGAGGCCAGCGTGGGCAACATAGTGAGACCACATCTCTGTTAAAAAACACAAAACAAACAAAATTTAAAACTTTGATCTCATGCACACAATTATTTAAAATATTGTTGGCCGGCGCTGGTGGCTCAAGCCGTTAATCCCAGCACTTTGGGGAGGCCGAAGGATGGGCGGATCATGAGGTCAGGAGGTCGAGACCCAATCCTGGGGCTAACACGGTGAAACCCCGTCTTCACTAAAAAATACAAAACTAGTGAGGCCGTGGTGGCGGGGCCTGTAGTCCCAGCTACTCAGGGAGCTGGAGGCAGGAGAATGGTGTGAACCCGGGAGGGCGGAGCTTTGCAGTAGCTGAGGATCCGGGCCACTGCACTCCAGGGGCCTGGCGACAGAGCGAGACTCCGTCTCAAAAAAAAAATATATATATAATATATATAGTTAAAAATTACTTTCAGGCTATGTGTATAAGGTGTATATGAAACATAATTAAATTTCATGTTGAGACTTGGGTTCCATGTTCATGATATCTCATTACATATATGCAAATATCCCAAAATTCAAAAAAGTCAAAAATCCAAAACACTTCTTGTCCCAAGTACTTCAGATAAAGGATACTTAACCTGTACTATGAATGTATAACCTTGATTTTCCTCTCATAAATTATCAGTTACATAGCTGCCTTTATTAGGTATATAACATTGTTAATCTGAGAACCTTGGAAGTGGGTTTATCCAGCTCCTAGCTTTTAATCTGAATTGACCTAATGATAATAGATCATATTACTTGACCATAGCATACATTATCCCATTCAGTCTTTAAAAATAATATCATGAATTAGGTGTATTTTTTTCCCCATTTTACAGATAGGAAAACTGGGCCTTAGAGAAGATAAGTGACCTGTCTAGAAATACACAGCCTTGAAGAGACAGAGCTGGGACAGGACCCTGCTGGGTTCAGCTCCAACTCTGAGTACTGGGGTTTATGCATGGCATGGTGCTGCTGGCCCTTGCACACATGTCATATCACATAATCTGCCTGAGGGCCTCATGAATACCTTTTGCTAGCCTCATTTACAGATAAATAAACTGAAATTCAAAAGTTTTAGGTGGCATACCAGGGTTATTAATTAGGTCTGTCTGGCTCCCAAACCTTTGTTCTTTTCGCCATATATCACTTCCTCCCAGTAGTAGTTGCTAGGAAGATGCGTCAGTAAAGGTTTGAAGTAGCTCATCGCTAAGACCCCTCCAATTCTAAGTTTCTATGTTAAAGGAGGAAGATTTATCAGGGAAATAACTTTTCGGGGATAGAAATTATTCCAGCTATAGAAGGTAACTTCATACCTCCTGTTGATTGTTCCTATATTAGTGAGAATGCATGAATACTTGGAACTTGCAGCTAATTCAAAACAAAACAAGCGAAAACTTGGGGTGTATTTTGTCAGAACTGTTAACAAGTAATAAGAATGGCTGGTTCAAGTTTCTTTCCTTTCTTTTCTTGCAAAATAGTTGAAATAAAATGAAAGTGAAAGGCCCAAGGACAGACAACAAGAAAACACATATAAAGGTCTCAGAAAAATCCACAAAACTGCATAATTCAGCCAGTAAATTTAAGAGTTTTATAGCCAGTTTAAGAAATTATCAAGTGCTAAATGGAAGATTCACTATTTTGTTTTGTTTTGTTTGAGATGGAGTCTCGCTGTGTCACCCAGGCTGGAGTACGGTGGCATGATCTCGGCTCACTGCAACCACCACCTCCCAGGTTCAAGCAATCCTCCCACCTCAGCCTCCCGAGCAGCTGGGATTACAGGCACAGGCCACCACACCTGGCTAATTTTGTATTTTAGTAAAACAGGGTTTCACCATGGCCAGGCTCATCTCAAACTCCTGATCTCAAGTGATTCTCTCACCTCAGCCTCCCAAAATGAGATTCACTACTTTAAAAGATCTCAGATGAAGAATAATATTTAATTCTTTACTCAGTTTGCATCAGATATCCCTGAAAGCTGGATAGTATAGACAGTCAGCATTAAGTCAGGTGAAAAGTTCCTTCCATTGTGTGAATCTGTTTTCACTTAATTTTTATATCCACTATTCTCATTTTGTCTCTATATAACATAATTTTGTCTGTGATTACCAGTCCATTTCAAATTTATGTGTACTGTGATTTAATTAACTTTACCCTTAAGCAATGTGTTTTGAGACATATTAATGAGGTGGGAGTCTTTTCAAAGTATTCATAACTTATACATCCTTCTTTCTTTTTTTGGCTTGGCATCAAGCTTTGAAATTCTACAAGGCAACGGTCTGAATTCTGAGCCTATGTGACTCCAGGGAAGATCTTCCTATATATTTTCTGGTATGTTTGTTCGTCAGTGTTTATAAAAGATTGCTTTCTTACATCTAAATTCTTTTCTCTATTGCTGATTAAGAAATTACTTGGAAGAAAAATCTTTTGACTGTAGATTTTTTTTTTTTTTACTAAGTCATTCAAATAACTTTCAAGACTCTCCCTCCATATATATATGTATGTGTGTGTATATATATATGTATGTATGTATGTATATATGTATTTTTTTCTTCTTTTTTGAGACGGAGTCTTGCTCTGTCACCCAGGCTGGAGTGCAATGGTGCAATCTCGGCTCACTGCAACCTTCGCCTCCTAGGTTCAAACGATTCTCCTGCCTCAGCCTCCTCAGTAGCTGGGATTACAGGCACATGCTACCACACCCAGCTAAATTATTTTATTTTTAGTAGAGATAGAGTTTAACCATGTTGGCCAGGCTGGTCTCAAACTCCTGACCTCAAGTGATCTGCCTGCCTTGGCCTCCCCAAGTGTTGGGATTATAGGTGTGAGCCACTGCACCCAGCCCCAAAATGTTTTAATGTGTTGAGTTTTAATGTTTTCAAAGAACATACTAAAACAAGATACAAATAAACAATTTAATGCATGTGACTTTGGGGAATTATGTATTTCTTTTCCATTCTGCCCAGTGCATACTTACAATGAGAAACTGCAGAATGCAGTGTGGCTTTGTGCATTTGGATATGTGTGTCATTCATTGAATGACATTCAACAAGTTTTTTTCAGTGCCTGCTAACTATGTGCTAGGTGCTGTTAAAATTCAGTGTGAGGCCAGACATGATGGCTCACATCTGTAATCCCAGCACTTTGAGGTGAAGAGACTGGGTACATCACTTGAGCTCAGGAGTTCTAGACTATCCTGGGCAACATAGTGAAACGCTGTCTCTACAAAAAAATTTTAAAACTAGCTGGGCGTGGTGGTGTGCACCTGTAGTCTGAGCTACTCAGGAGGCTGAAGCAGGAGGATTGCTGGAGCCCAGGAGGTTGAGGCTGTAGTGAGCCATGATCATGCCACTGCACCATGATCATGCCACTGCACTCCAGCCTGGGTGACAGAGCAAGACCTCATCTCAAAAAAAAAGAAAAAAAAAATTCAATGTGGTAGTCCTATGGGCTCTTTTCCACTTGTCCTCCAAAGCAAGGAGAAGGAAAGCAGCTAATCCTCATCTGTGATAACAGGAGGTCAGACCAGACTCAAGTTGTAAAATCAAGTGTGGTAGTCTCTACATGTTATTTAGAAATATAGAGGTAAATCTCAGAAGAAATAGCTCCAAGAGACAAAGGTGGTTGCCTTCAGCAGCCAGGTAACTACCATTTCTGTTGTAAGACTTTTAGCCCTCACTGTTTTGCTTTTAAAAACGTGCGTATATAATACTTTGATAAAATAAAACAAAAATTTTAGAGTATAACTAGTTCTCCCAGAGGTTTAGCATTATCCTTGGAGTTTTGGATAGAGAGTGAACTTCCTGATGGAACTCTCCTGTCCTGCAAAGGGTAATGCTCGCCATCTTTTACTTGGCATATCTTTAGGGGTCTGAAGTTAGGTCCATAAATGTAACATTATGGGAGATGGGAAGATGGGAGTAGGGGAGATTTTGCCTCAGCAGATTCCCAGCCCAAATCCTGAAAGTTGCAGAGGATTTCAATTGATAGTGATGATAGATGACAAATACAACAAAAATTAGCTGCAAAAGTGGGAAGGTCATTGAGGAATAGTGCATTGACACAGTACAAAAAAATACATCTACCGTATAATTAGCTATACGTTACATATACTGACAAAGAAAAATACATACCTTCCTAATGGAAAAATCTGGTGCTGACCAACATAATCAAGTGATCACTCATAAATTTAGTAATAGTGAGGCAGCCTAGTATGTTTCCTGATGTGTAGCAGTGAAGTACAGTTGACCCTTGAACAACACAGGTTTGAACTGTGCAGGTCCATTTATATGTGGGTTTTCTTCCACCTCTACCACCCCTGAGAGAGTAAGGCCAGCCCCTTCTTCTCCTCCTTCTTCTCAACCTACTTGACATAAAGATGACATGGATGAAGACCTTTATGATGATCCACTTCCACTTAATGAATAGTAAATATATTTTCTTTTCCTTATGATTTTCTTAACATTTTTTTCTCTAGCTTACTTTATTGTAAAAATACAGTGTATAATACTTATACAAAATATGTGTTAATCAACTATGTTATCAGTGAGGCTTCTGGTCAACAGTAGGCTATTAGTATTTAAGTTTTGAGGAGTCAAAAGTTCCACACAGAGCTGGATGCAGTGGCACATACCCCATAGTCCCAGCCGTGCGGGAGAATGAGGCAGGAGGATCACTTGAGCCCAGGAGTTTGAGTGCAGCCTGGGCGACATAGTGAGATCCCATCTCAAAAAAAAAAAAAATTATACATGAATTTGTGGCTGCTCAGGAAGTCAGCACCCCGACACCTATATTGTTCAAGTGTCAACTGGACACAGTGTCACCAGTGAAATCTTTTGAAGAACACTTAGCCTGAATCTTAGCAAGCCTTACACAGTTGATAGGAAATAGAGGGGTATCTTCATTCATTTGAGCTACTATAACAAAATACCTTAAACTGGGTGGCTTATAAACAACAGAAATGTATTTCTCACAGGGCTGAAGACTCGGAAGCCTGAGATCAGGGCACTGGCAAATTTGGTATTTGGTGAAGGCTTGCTTTCTGGTTCCTAAATGATGCCTCTCGCAGGGTCCTCATATGGTGGAAGGAGCAAGGCAGCTCTCTGAGGCCTCTCCCATAAGGACAATGAATCCCATTTGTGAGGGCTCTGACTTCATGACCTATCACCTCCCCATCGCCCACCTCCTAAAACTGTCACACTGGTAATTAGGTTTCACCATATTAATTTGGGGGTTTGAGGACCAAACATTCAGACCATAGCAGGGGGCTAGCAGAATATGTTAGAAGTCAACGTAACAACCAAATCTTGAATGTGGGCCCTTCTGCAAGACAACTGTCCTGCAAAACGCAATGTACAACCTTATTGGAACCTGGTTAGGAGGAAGAAATAGCTACTATTAAAACATTTTGTAATATTAACAACAAAGGCAAAACAAATTATTATTGTTATTATTATTATTATTATTATTATTATTATTATTATTATTTTGAGACAGAGTCTTGCTCTGTCACCCAGACTGGAGTGCAATGGCACAATCTCGGCTCACTGCAACCTCCACCTCCTAGATTCAAACAATTCTCCTGCCTCAGCCTCCTGAGTAGCTGGGATAATAGGCATGCACCACCACGCCCAGCTAATTTTTGTATTTTTTGTAGAGACAGGGTTTCACCATGTTGGTCAGCATGGTATTGAACTCCTGATCTTAGGTGATCCACCCGCCTTGGCCTCCCAAAATGCTGGGAATTACAGGCGTGAGCCACTGTGCCCGGCCGCAAAACAAATTTTTAAAACAAATTGAGAATATTGAATAGAGATTAAATATATAATAACATTATGAAAAAAATAATATAAAAGCCCTAGTTTTACTTTCTTTGACAGCATAAAAAAATAAAACCAAAGACCACAGAAGCCATATCTTGGTGACATCTTACACGATCATATCAAAGTTCTTGGCATTTCTGCCCCCTTGGCTCTCTTCTCATACCCTGTTCGTGGAGTGATGAGGGAGTAGCTTCTAGCTCTGCTCCTTATTAGGCTGCTGAAATTTCCTGGGCAAGCTGTCTTCCTCTCACAGCTTCATTTTCTTGATAAGATAAAATAATTATACTAGCCCCCTGAGGACTGTGTTCGAGTGAGTTCTAGTATGACTTCGTAAACTTGAAAGGACTACACGAATGAGAAGTTGCAAGCCCGTTTCTCTTCTTGGCTCTGCGCTTCCTGAACCCTATGGCTAGAGAGGAGCATGGATCCCCTTCTTGACTTGCTCTGTCATAAACATGATCTTAAATGTGAACATGCTCACTATTCTACCTTCAAGGAAAGGTCAGCCTAATGTAGGAAACAAGCACTTCTGATCCTTTCTCACCTGACTGTGCTGATACACAAGCTCTTTGGCTAGTGACAGTCACCTAGCCAGCCTTGGGGGATGTTACTGGGACTGCTGTCTCTTGACTTTGATGAGGAAAACTGGTCTGTGCTCAAAAGAAGAAAAGTGGGGGTCCAGGTATGGTGGCTTTTGCCTGTAATCCCAGCACTCTGGGAGGCTGAGGCGGGAGAATCGTTTAAGCCCAGGAGTTTGAGACCAGCCTGGGCTACATAGTGAGACCGCATCTCTACAAAAAATGTAAAAATTAGCTGGGCATGGCAGTGTGCACCTGTCCTGACTACTTGGGAGACTGAGGTGGGAGGATTGATTGAGCCCTGGAGGTCGAGGCTGCAGTGAGCTGTGACAGCACCACTGCACTCCAGCCTCGGTGACAGAGCAAGACCCTGTCTCAAAAAGAAAAAGAAAAAAAAGAGAAGAGTGGAGTTGGCATGATTCTTGCATAGGAAACAACAACCAAACTAGGTAATTGAGGACAAAAACAATCTTCTTTGTAATCTGAGTAATTTTTTCCTTATATAATACAAATTATGCATATAATCATCACTAATTTCTGTTTTGTTCTGAGCTATCTGGACCTCATTTCAGCAACCAATGCCTATAAGTTTTCCTCTGGAAAAATGCATCTGATGTTACCAACTGTATTTGTATATTGATATATTTCTTGAAATTGTACTTCAGTTCTTTGAATTATTTGTCTTTGAATGGGGATTATAGAGCAATTCCAAGTGAGCAGCTAACACACTTGTTTAAATGAAAGAAAACCAAATACCTCTCTATGCTACCCATAAATAGATATGTTGTAGAATTTGAAGGAAGATTTCTAAATACAGCCACAAAATGAGAGGATCTTAAGGAGTAAGGAGGCTTGATGGAGGTAGAAGAAAATATTTCAGCCGGGTGCGGTGGCTCACGACTATAATCCCAGCACTTTGGGAGGCTGAGGCGGGCAGATCACCTGAGGTCAGGAGTTTGAGACCAGCCTGACCAACATGGTGAAACCCTATCCTACTAAAAAATACAACATTAGCTGGCGTGGTGGTGCATACCTGTAATCCCAGCTACTTGGGAGGCTGAGGCAGGAGAATCGCTAGAACCCGCAAGGCGGAGGTTACAATGAGCCAAAATCACACTATTGTACTCCAGCCTGGGCAACAAGAGCAAAACTCATCTCAAAAAAAAAAGAAATATTTCATGACCACCGAGCTATGATGAATCTCTTTCAGATATAATGAAAATAATTAGCATTCATTTGAAGCTTACTACATGTTAAATGTTTGTTTACTATAAGTGCCATATGGTCAGTATTGCTTTTCATGCTCCCAACAATCCTTGCCTTCCCATTTTACCAATGAAGAAACCGAGTCTTAAAGAGATAATTTTCCTAAGACCAACATGATGAGGAGGCTGAGTAGAGAATTTGTTTTCAGGTAGCAACTCCAGACCCAAACTCTGAACTGTGACACTGTAGCCATCTTTCTACCAGAGCCACTTATCTCCTCCTGGGGGAAGATTTGTCTATCAGTTATCCTCCCCACAGTGAAGTGGGAGTTGGAGGAATCTTAGCACAAACTTTTATTGGCTTATGTTATGTAGCACGAGTAAAGCTATGGATTTAACCCTTGAAACATTTCCATTTTTTAATATGAAAAACACCATCTTAAACAAAACCAGGGAGGTTCATGATGTACACACAATACAATTCCTGATTAACTTGACTAGGTGGAATGAGTCTATGTTGTACTGATCACAGTTGATTTTCTTCTCACACCGCCTAGAATGCCCACTGGGAGAGATAGCAAGTATTCTCTAGGACATTAGATTGTAATTAAAAGGCTCTGTTCCACTGTTTCTTTAACTTTCTCTGAAGTCCAAAATCAAAACCAGAACCCTAGCATACTTGACATTTCTTTCAGTCTTGTGCATTAATAAAACATTTTTTCTTGTTGCTTTGTCAGGAATACATTTAAGAAGGCACAAAGGACTCTTTTTTAAAGAAACAATGCATAAATATGTGACTTTTCGAAATACAAAAATGACTGACCTTATAAATCTAACTCTAAAGCTTTTAATTAATAACTGATTACAAATAGAGATTGCTGAGATCTCTGGAAAAATAGGAAATTTTGGATGGAAAGCTATCATAAGATTTGTGTTCATAACAAGACAGCAGCTCTCTTATTCAAAGACATTGCTCTCTATTTCAGGGTAAAATATAAAGTCTCAGTAATATAAGGACACAGAAAAAGTTTCTGATTGTATTACCTTTTTTTTTTTTTTTT
>NW_016803844.1:529787-548211 GCF_001698545.2 Rhinopithecus bieti
TTTGAGACTCCTCTCGCTCTGTCACCCAGGCGCGATCTCAGCTCACTGCAAGCTCCACCTCCCAGGTTCATGCCATTCTCCTGCTTCAGCCTCCCGAGTGGCTGGGACTACAGGTACCTGCCACTACGCCTGGCTAATTTTTTGTATTTTTTAATAGAGACGGGGTTTCACTGTGTTAGCCAGGATGGTCTCCATCTCCTGACCTCGTGATCCGCCCGCCTCAGCCTCCCAAAGTGCTGAGATTACAGGCGTGAGCCACTGTGCCCGGCCAGACTATATTACTTTTGTGAATATTTTAATCATTTTCTAACTTCAAGACAGAACTTTGACATTCAAGTTTTTGTCCTTTCAGGAGACTATTCAGCATTCCTTCAGCCATCAAATTACATTAGATTTTTCAGCTAGTTCTTAAATTATTTGATGTATGCTATATTAAAATTTAAAAATCATTTTAAAGCCACCACAACTTCCCATGTTTTTTCTTAAGATTGAGATAGCGTAGCTACCACTCTCTAACTTTTGGGAAATCTAAGGCAATAAATGGTTAGATAAAAGACCTAATGTCTTTAAAAAAGAAATAAGAAACTATATTTATGTGTCACATTGCAGCAATTTGCAGCAAATTGCATCATATATAATGCACTTAAAGATAGGAAAAGTTACTTCCCTTGTATCCCTACACTGTGTAGTCCATAATCAGGGACGTGAAGAGCAATAATATGTGGTTCTGTGTCTTAATGAGCTTAAAATCTAATTGGGAAGACAAAAAAGATACACATCAAACTATTAGGGCCTTAAACCATATGGTATTAACTCTAGTAGAAGTTCAGAGAAGGGAAAAATAATGATGAGCTAGAATCTTGATACTCCATGCTCGGGACATGGAGTGGTCCTCCGACCAGCAGCAGTTCCATTGTTCAGGGTTTATTAGTATTGTAAAATGTCAGCACCTCCACCCCCGCACCCCTACCTTCTGTATCAGAATCAGCGGTTTAACAGCATCCCCAGGTGAATGCTATGCACATTTAAGTTGGAGAAATGCTGAGTCAGAACACTGCAAGCCCTGTGTTTTTGACCCCATATCACTATCCAACAGAACTTCTGCAATGATGGAGGCCATCTTTTTTTTGCTGCCTAGTATGAAGCTACTAGTTTATGTGGCTGTTGAGCAACTTGATAAGTAGTGCAGCTGAGGAACTGAATTCTTATTTCTAAATCTAAATTTAAATAGCCACATGGACCTAGTGGCTACCATATTGGACAATGAAAGAGAAGAAAGAGCACTGGATACATATATTTAGAGACAGGGTCTCCCTGTGTTGCCCAGGTTGGTCTCGAATTCCTGGGCTCAATTGATCCTCTCTCCTCAACCTTGCAAAGTATTGGGATTACAGATGTGAGCCACCACACCCAGCCAAGAGCACTAGATTAAGAGTCAAGAGATTTAATACTTTTCCCAACACAGACACTCTTTGGACGACCTTGGGAAAGTGTTTTTAACTCCCCTTTGCCTCAATTTTGTTTCCTATAGATGATAGGTTTCATTGCATTATGTCATTGTTTTATTTCAGTATTACTGTAACGATTGCTTTGGTTGAAAGAATACTTCTTTGAACAAGTGAGTCCTGAGGTGGACATGCCATTTTGGGAGTGTATCTTGGGCAGAGTCCCCAAAGCACAGGAAGGGATAAAAGTTGAATTTACCAAGTAGTGGTTCCACAAAGGAGGAGAGCATAGTTTGCTAATCAGCACATATGAAATATTCAGAAAATGTCTTGTTTTCCACTAAATCTCCAAGGCTTCAATCACTGTCTGGTACACAGTAAACACTCATTAAATATTTGTTGAATGATTGAATCAAAGTGATGGTTAAATACTCAGTAAAACAGAGTTGGTATTCAAGCCTGTTTGATATGGTCAATATTACTGGGTTTTGTTTGGTTTGGGTTTTTGTTCCCTGGCAGATTTGTTTAAGAATAGTCTCAGATGGGGAGGCATGGTGACTCATGCCTATAATACCAGCACTCTGGGAGACAGAGGCAGGGTGGTTGCTTGAGCCCAGGAGTTTGAGACCAGCCTGAACAACATGGCAAGACCCTGTCTCTACAAAAAATTAAAAAAAAAAAAAATACCTGAGCATGGTGGTGCACACCTGTGGTCCCAGCTACTCCAGAGGCTGAGACGGGAGGAATCACTTGAGCCCAGGAGGCTGAGGCTACATTGATGAACTGTAATGAATCATGAACCATGATTACAGCACTACACTCCAGCCTGGGTGACAGAGCAAGACCCTGTCTCAAAAAAGAAAAAAGTCTCTGCTTAGACCCCAGGTAAAGCAAAACAGATAATTTATTAGGAATATTTGTGTTGAGTGAGGTGTTTTAATTTAGCAACGCCTCAATAGGATCTTTATGTTGAAATGTTTGTTAATGTAAGAATCAAGAAGAACGAAAACAACTCTATAGGTGGATTACATGTAGTTTTACCAAAGGTTTAATTTAAGAGCATGGAAGATGCTTATTCCCATTCTTCCTGGTGGGCTCTCATCTCTTAGGGCTCATCTTCAGTGGAGATTGTCCATTGTCAGTGGAGAGGACTTTCCTACCGCATCCGGATCTGCTCCTTTCTTTCTTCATCTTTTCCTTTATTTCCCTGACCACCATCTGTAATTATCTGTATGTTTTTGTGTGCTTCTATTACTGACCATAAGCCTTACTTTATGCAATAAGTAGGAATTTTGGTCTTTATTTCTCAATAAAATAAATCTAGGTCAAATATTTCCTGGACCTACTTGAGGGTAATAGGAACCTTGTAGAGGATACAATGAAGAATGTCAGAATAGCTAGACAGTGCAGAGCTAGTGATGGGGGAATATTGAGAGAAAATGTTGAAGAGGAAGGTGGGCTAGTTTTGTCCTTAGGGCCTTTTTTTGTGTGTGGGAGGGGAATTGTGAGGGCACAAGATGAAGAGTGTCAGCAGAACAAGGCCCTGCTATGTGAAGTGGGTGCCATGCATGTGACATTCCTTTCTGTTTTGTTTTACTATTCAGAGTAAATTTAGTCTATATTTAGCATCTTTGCCAATTTATGTATTTTCTCTCTCTCTTTTTTTTGTGGGGTATGGCAGTACAAGGAGGTGTTGGTCACATTGCTATTTATTATACAATTCCCCCAAGCACTCTGAATGGCAACTTTATAAATAATGACTATTTATGATTGTTGTCTAGACCTAACAAATGGTTATTTAACAGGCAATGAAATAATTTACCCACGGTTCTTATACTATATTTACACACACCACTTTTAAGGGGCAAATGTTAGGGCTTATGCTCAAAATGTAAGTCTTGTTCACAGTAGTGAATTATTCTCTATGGACAGTGAAATTAGTACTCACTGGTATGAAACGCAGAACAAAGACAAGTACAGTTATTTTTCAGGGATCAGTTTCTTGGAGTTGAATGTTTAAGTCATCTTAAATCTAATCAGTGCTGATTGGAAAATATTAAAGAACATAACCACTCATTAACTTCACAATAATACAGATTTATTGTCAAACAGGTAAAAAATACAGAAAAAAAAGAAGAAGAAGAAAAAATTTATCCCCAGAATAACATGGTAAACATTTTGGTATATACCCTTCTAGGTTTTTTCTCTTATTCATGGATTTTAAAAGCATACAATTAGAAATATACTGTACTTATGTCATGATCTATTTTTAAATTTTAATATCTCATTTTCTAGATCTAAGCCTTATCTATAGCTACACTATTTAATACTGTAACCACTAGCAACATGGGCTGTTGAGCACTAGAATTGTGGCTAGCCTGAATTGAGATGTGCTCTAAGTGCAAAAAACGCACCAGATTCCAAACACAATTTTTAAAAAGCAAAATATCTCATTACGAATTTTCATATTGATTACAGGTTGAAATATTTCAAATATGTTGAGCTAAATAATATATTAACAAAATTAATTTCACTTGTTACTTTTTACTTTTTCTGATGTGCTTATTAGAAAATTTAAAGTTACAAATGTCAGTCATTTTCTATTTCTGTTAGACAACACTAGTCTATAGTTTTATAGCTGCATAGTTTTCTATTATATGAGTAAAATTATTTGACCAGTTCTTAACCACCATCTTGTTGAATCCTCAAGATACTTCTTATTTTTTAGTATTAAAAATTACACATTGACCACCTGTACATAGAGATCTTTTTTATATATCTTTGATTGTTTCCTTAGGATTTACTGTTAGAAGTAAAATTGCTAGGAAAATGAAAGTTGTTATTTCTTTCTTTCTTTATATTTTTTGAGGCAGGTCTTGCTCTGTTGCCCAGACTGGAGTGCAGTGGCACAGTTATGGCTCACTGCAATCTCAACCTCCCAGGCGATCATTTCCACTTCAGCCTATCAAGTAGCTGGGACTGCAAGTGCATGCCACCATGCCCAGCTAATTTATTTATTTATTTATTTTTGGTAGAGATGCAGTCACCCTATGTTGCCCACACTGGTCTTGAACTCCTGGGCTCAAGCAATCTTCCCACTTCGGCCTCCCAAAGTACTGAGATTATAAGCATAAGTTACTATACCTAGGCAAAAATGTTTAAATGATAAATAATGTTATAAATAAATGAAGAAAGTAAAAAATAATGCTCTTTCTCTTCATTATTCAATTATATTTCTCTAGAAAGAGAGTATCATTCTGATCATTAGCAGTTGTTCATTTTACATTGAATCAAAAGCACCATTTCAGCCGTATTCAAATTAATTACTGTTAGCTACCCTTAAGCTGTTTTTGAAAAGTCAGCTCTGAGTTGTCCTGTTTTATGTGAATTACAAAGTATTAAGGATTGGAGCTCAATGTTATCCTTTCTCCTGAATTAAACTATACACCTTTTGGTTTATTGATTGTACACAATTATGAAATGGAAAAGATTAACAGTAGGTATATTTTTAAGCCTTTCCAAATTATCTTTGTAATACTGCGATGGAGGAAGGGTGTAGGCAAAGGAGTTGTGAGCTTAAAAGATCATTTATCAGATGTCCAGAATATTTGATCTGTTAATTTGTGTGAAGGTATAACCTAACATTTTAATACTATTATTGTACAATAAAAACAAAGCCTTAGCATCTTTAGCAACAGGGCAAAACCACATGAACAAGGTAATCTGATGGCTGAGCATGGTGGCTCATGCCTGTAATCCCAGCATTTTGGGAGGCCGAGGCGGGAGGATCACCTGAGGCCAGGAGTTCAAGACCAGCCTGGCCAACATGGTGAAACCCCGTCTGTACTAAAAATACAAAAATTACCCAGGCGTGGTGCTGGGCACCTGTAATCTCAGCTACTCAGTAGGCTGAGGCAGGAGAACTGCTGGAACCCGGGAGGCGGAGGTTGCAGTGAGCTGAGATCATGCCATTGGCCTCCAGCCCGGGCCGACAACAGCAAGACTCTGTCTCAAAAAAAAAATTAATTTAATAAAATACACTGAATTTTTGCCTAAAATGGCCAAGAGAGCCTCTGTAAAACCTTCCTTTGTGGCTTTGTTAGAATTTTTGCATTTTGTACTTTTCTCTAATTTCTTTGGGATTCATACAAAAAATGTTGGGACCCTTTAAGAGTTGCTGAACTCTCATATCCCCTGGTGATTAAAGAAAATGCTGATTCAAGAAAGCGAGCTTATGTTTGACGAGGCGATACAGTGTTATTGAGGATTTAGTGGACTGAACAGTGACTTGAATATAATTTAGGGGAAATGTTTTATGGCATTTCTAGAGTATAAAATGAAGAGTTTCTAGTTCCCCATTAGTGTTTCATATGAAATAAAAAATTACATTGTCTACTAGTGGAAAAAGAAGAAGTAAAAATCTGTAATTCAATCCAACTTGAAAATTCTTACAGGCCAGGCGCATTGGCTCATGCCTGTAATCCCAGCACCTGTGAGGCCGAGGCAGGCGCATCACTTGAGGTCAGGAATTCAAGAACAACCTGGCCAACATGGTGAAACCCTGTCTCTACTAAAAATACAAAAATTAGCCAGGCATGGTGGCACGTGCCTGTAATCCCAGCTACTCGGGAGGCTCAGGTGGGAGAATTGCTTGAACCTGGGGTCATAGGTTGCAGTGAGTCAGTCAAGATAGTGCCACTGCACTCCAGCCTGGGTGACAGAGTGAGACTCCACCAAGAAAAAAAAAAGAAAAGAGAAAAGAAAGAGAGAGATGGAGGGAGGGCTGGAGGAAGGGAGAGAGACAGAGACAGACAGAGACAGAGAGAGAGAGAGAGAGAGAAAGAAAATTCTTCCTTTTCCCTTTTTTTTTTTTTTTTTTTGACAACGTCTCACTCTGTTGCCCAGGCTGGAGTACAGTGAGTGGAGCGATCTCGGCTCACTGCAACCTCCACCTCCTGGGTTCAAGCGATTCTCGTGCCTCAGCCTCCCAAATAGCTGGGATTGTAGGCATGTGCCACCACACCTGGCTAATTTTTTGTATTTTTAGTAGAGATGGGGTTTCACCATGTTGGCCAGGCTGGTCTCGAACTCCTGGTCTCAAGTGATCCTCCCGCCTTGGCCTCCCAAAGTGCTGGGATTACAGGTGTGAGCCACTGCACCAGCCTTCCTAACTTTTGATCTAAAGAATTTGAAGAATCAACCCTGCCCTCACTAAGCAGAAACTGTAAGCAGGATTGTCTGTAAGAATCACATTTCTATCCTTTGGCATTTTAAACAAGAGAACTAATATTTTATTTTGTTGGCATTTTAAACAAGAGAATTAATATTTTATTTTGTATAAACAAAAGCAAATTATAAACTAACTTGACTCTTCTGTCTCACAAGAAAGTAGACAAACAGCTGCCACTTTGTCAGTTAGAAGTACTAAAATTTATTTTAAAGACTATTCATTTATATTTCTTTTACCCTGTCTACATAATTAATAGCTTAGTTTAATTCTATTTTAAACTTTTGCCATCTGCAGGATTGCTATACAGTGGTGACATCAAGTCCCATAGGAACATGTTTGAGTAATTAAGACTACAGAAAAGGCTTCCAGAACAACGTTTTGATTACAAATAAAATTCAAAGTAAAATATCTAGTTTTGAAGGAGTAGGTATTTTTCCTAATTGAAAAACAATTAAAAGCCTGTCATTTATTTTAGTATAATTTTGAAAGTGTTTCCATATGTAATGCCACAGAGCTAAAAGTCTAAGTCTGATACATCCATTCATAAAAAAAAAATAAAAACAGTAGAGGGACAGGGGCTGTTTTCAAGGGAGCCTTCCCTTAGCCAGTGGTGGCTTAGAGGCAAAGAGTCATCTTTTGGTTTCCATATGAAGAATTATTTGAGGTGCTACGAGGATTATTTTCTAACTAGTATGATAAAGAAGCTGTGTAGTCTGTTTTAAAAATTACATTTACATGTTTGTTGTCTAGCTTACACATACATGTTATGTATGTGATTATTTTCCTTGATTTCATTCAGTCAATGGATTTTTTTTGAGCATTTACTATGAGGATATCCAATGGAGTCTCACTAACTGGCATATTCTGAACATTTCCAATAACATCAACTTCTGCCTGATTGACAGAATATGAAAAATTCTGATGGTTCACATGTTTAGTACAAACATTTGACTTCTTTATAACTTATTGAACGTAGCTATTTAATAAGATAATATTTTTAAAGCAATAATGTTGTATTATGAAATGACATTTAAAGGCAGATGTAAACCTATGCTATAATTTTAAGTTCTTTTATTAAAAGGAAGATTTCTTGCAAATGTCGTTTTCTGAAAATTAAGAGCCCTCCTTAAACACTATTTTATTTATATATTTATTTATTTTTGCTTCAGTAAGTCTTCCATAAAAAGTTAGTTTCTCGGGCTGGGTGCAGTGGCTTAAGCCTATTATCCCAGCAGTTTGAAAGGCCGAAGTGGGAGGATCACTTGAGCCCAGGAGTTTGAGAGCAGTCTGGGCAACATGATGAAACCTCATGTCTACAAAACAATTAGCCAGATATGGTGGTGCACAACTGTAGTCCCAGCTACTTTGGGGGCTGAGGTGGGAGGACCAGTTGAGCCCGGGGGGCAGAGGGTGCAATGAACTGTGATCCTGCCACTGCCCTACAGCCTGGGTGACAGAGCAAGACTCTGTCTCAAATAAGTAAATTAAATACATAAATAAATAAGATAAGGTTAGCTTTACCATGTAAATTTCATGACGTTTGCATTTTATTTTATTTGTTTATTTGCCTTATGGCTAAAAGGTAGTATCTAAAACTTTGGAGATATATATAGTATAAAGAGTATATATAAACTCCAGTTGGTAGTCCCTATTTAATAGATTACTTATCATTAGATACAGATCTCAGATAGCTGCCCATTCTTCCCAATATCAGTGCTTCTTGATCGTGTCTTATTTAAAGAATTTTTTTTCTTTTAATTCCTAACATTGTACTCTCCATTTTATAAATGAAGAAATCAGGGCATAGAGGGAGTTAGAAGATGTGTGTAATTCTGAGACCCAGCCCACTACCTTATTCACTTCCTGCTTAACAAATTGAATGGACAAGCATTTGTTAAGTGCCCTCTCTGTGCCAGGCATATGCCATGTCTTGATGGGCTCCCAGTAAAGTCTGAGTAATTGGCCTTGTCATGAAATGGGACTTCTAGCAGTGTTTCATCTCATTGCCTGCTAAGTGGGTTTTGAGTTGCATCTTGACTTCCACTCTAGAAGGACAGAAGGAAGCAGTTTTCCTGTAGAAAACATACATGTAGGCTGGGCAGGCATGGTAGCTCACACCTGTAATCCCAGCACTTTGGGAGGCCAAGGCAGGCAGATTACTTGAGGTCAGGAGTTCAAGGCCCGCCTGGCCAACATGGCAAAACCCCATCTCTACTAAAAATACAAAAATTAGCCAGGTATGGTGGAACGTGCCTGTAGTCCTAGCTACTTGGGAGGCGGAGACAGGAGAATTGCTTTGAACCCAGGAGGCGGAGATTGCAGTGAGCCAAGATTGTGCCACTGCACTCCAGCCTGGGCTACAAAGCGAGACTCCATCTCAAAAACAAAAGAAAAAAAAGAAAAGAAAGAAAACACACTCTTAAATTGTACCCTTTTCCACTGATACCATCTGACTTCTTCACTTCTCCTTTTTTAACTGCTCTAGTCATCTGAATGTGTGGAGATAGTGCTGGTCCACAGTGTGACATTGGGCACATCATCTCGGACAAGCCCCACTCACCGTCACCCCTATATCATTCAGGCAGCGTACATAGTCTCTTGATTCTATCTGGTAACTCTCCCTTGAATCTAACCCCTTGTCTCATCCTATTGCCATGCTAGAGACATCATCATCATCATCATTATTTTACATTTTTTTAACTGATCTTTCTGCCTCAGCCTCTTTCAGCACTCCTGTAAGCCTTTTTTTGTTTGTTTTTTTGCTTAGAGGTGTGTTTTTTGGGGGCAACAGTGGCCATGGTCACTGTTCCAAAAGGCAATTCTGCTCATGACCTGACTGTACTAAAATGTGTACCACTTTTCATCAGTGTTCACATGCAAGGCCCTCTGCAAACTGGTCCGAGTCGGCTCCTCCAGGCCTCTCTATCCAGTTTTCCCACGTGCACTCTCAGCCACACACACATAGAACCTCTCACCACTCTCAAGGCAGAAAAGCTGCTGGGTACGTCCTCCCCTCTCCTAAGCGACACTTCATCACATTTTTGCACTGTGTATTACTACTCACTTTCCAGCTCCAGATCAGATGTCCTCTGTGAAGTTTCTCTGAATTCCCCCAAACAAACCTCAACCTCCTGCCCTTGCCAACTCCTCAGCATTTTCTTCAAACCTCATATTCTATTCTATATACCTCCATTCTGTAACTTACTGCGTCAGCATACAAGCATACAGTTGTTCCTCTCGCCTACCAGGTTGTAAAGCTTTTCAAATACAGCATCTTTTTAAAAAATGATTTTTGTCACTCTAAGATCTAGATAAGTGCCAAGAAATACCCATGAATCATGAATGCACCTCTGGCCTGAGTTTTTGCGTACACATTCTACTGGCTGAGCTTAATCCACGTCAGAGGTTTCATTAAGATACAGCCACTTTAGCTTCACAATGAGTACATTAGCATTTTGTAATCCTAGAGCACTCTGCTCCATGTTTCCAAACACGAAAGATCCCTTAATTCTGTTTTCAACAGAAGACAGCTCAAATGCCCTGTATTACCTTCTTGGGAAGAAGCATTCATCTCCTCTTTGTCCTTTGTAATGGATTTTGGTCCATTGATCATAATGACATTTAACATCTATTTCAACACTTGGCATGTGGCAAACATAGTGCTTTGTATGTATTACCACTTTTATTGCCTACATCAACAATATTATGGTGTAGGTGCTTCTGTTCCCTGGCTTTTAGAGAACAGGAAGTGGAGGCACAGAAAGATGACAACTAGTCTGAGGATGTAGGGAAAAAAATCAAACAAAGCTGCTTTTGCTGTTCTCTCACTCACAGCAATCAACACAGAAGACTTCTGGGACCTCTTGTCACCAGGAAGTGTGTGGGAATTTCTCCCTACCAACAACCAGTCAATCAATTCTGCAGTGGCCACCAGCTGCAGAATTGTCCTCGAATTCAATTCAATTCTGACACTCCTGCTACCTGGAGATAGCAGCAGATCCCAAAGGTTAAGGGCTCAGTCCCACAGGATTTCTTTCCCCACTTTCAATGCCAATAGCAAGCCCCAAGTTGTTTTACCGGTGCTTCTGACTGACCAGCTATATATTGGGATTCCCTCAACCCCCTCCTTGGGTTTGATTAATTTGTTAGACTGGCTCACAGAACTCAGGGAAAGACTGACTGACTTTTATCAGTGCATTTGTATAAAGGATATCACAAAGGATCCAGATGAAGAGATGCACAGGGCAAGGCACCTGCAAAGGAGCGTGGAGCTTCGATGTTCTACTGCCCTCCAGGAACCTCCATGTGTTCAGCTATCGGAAGCTCTCTGAACCCAGTCCTTTTGACCTTTTATTGTTACGTAGGTATGATTGATTAAATTTACTAAGTTGGTGAAACTTCTGCCCCAGTGGTTGGGGAGTGTGGCTGAAAGTTCTAACTCTCTGATCCTGCCTTGGTCTTTCCAGTGATCAGCCTAGAACCTGAAGCTACCTAGAGGCTGCCAGCAAGCAGTCATCCCGTTAGCATACAAAAAAGACTATTGCCTTGGAAACATGTGAAATCACATCAGAGATTCCAAGGATTTGGGGAGTTGTGTGCCAGGAATCCTGGACAAAGACCAACTATACATTTCACGATGTCAGAACTAGTAAGTGGCAAAGCTGGCATATGAACCAAGGCTGGATGACTCCAGAATTCATGTCCTTAACCACTATGCCTCACTATCTTCCAAATAAACATCTATTCTAAAAACAACCATAACTGATACAGAGGGATTTTTAAAATAAATGTAAATATTTAAACAGTGATTGGCTGGGCGTGGTGGCTCACACCTGTAATCCCAGCGCTTTGGGAGGCCGAGGTGGGTGGTTCATGAGGTCAGGAGTTCAAGACCAGCCTGGCCAAGACAGTGAATCCCCATCTCTACTAAAAATACAAAAATTACCCGGGCATGGTGGCGGGCACCTGTAACCGCAGCTACTCGGGAGACTGAGGCAGGAGAATCACTTGAACCCAGGGTGGAGGTTGCAGTGAGCCGAGATTGCGCCACTGCACTCCATCCTGGGTTACAGAGTGAGACTGCATCTCAAAAATAAAATAAAATGAAATAAAAATACAGTGATTGGCCAGGCGCGGTGGCTCACGCCTGTAATCCCAGCACTTTGGGAGGCCGAGGCAGGCGGATCACAAGGTCAGGAGATCGAGACCACGGTGAAACCCCGTCTCTACTAAAAATACAAAAAAAAAGCCGGGCGCCATGGTGGGCGCTTGTAGTCCCAGCTACTCGGGAGGCTGAGGCAGGAGAATGGCGGGAATCCGGGAGGCGGAGCTTGCAGTGAGCCGAGATAGCGCCACTGCACTCCAGCCTGGTGGACAGAGCGAGACTCCGTCTCAAAAAAAAAAAAAAAAAAAAAAAAAAAATACAGTGATTATTACCAACAGTTTTTACTCTGTGGCTTAATTTTGGTCCTTTGATTATTTCAGGAAAACTTTAAATCTACCATTAGATTAGTAGGAAAAATACTGAAAAAACAATCAAGATTACATAGCTAAAATGTAGGTGCTTGGACTTACTGTCCTTTCATTTTTCTGTAATATGCAGTGCTTCAAGACAGCCTTGATTGTTATAATCAAATATTATATACAAAACAACACTTTGCAGAGCTGCTGGATTGTACATGTGCTTGCTGTTTCAAATTACCTGTATTGCACAGGCCATTTTAATGGAAAGAAAATTAGCTTAAAGATAGGAAGTGCCTTATTAGCTCAGTGAAGCCATAGTCTGTTCAATTAAAGTGTTAACAAATATTTCAGAGGAAAGAATGTTTAGGGTCATAAATTAATTCAACACAGTTGTTCCTAAGCACTTACTATTTACCTGGGAATGTGTACTGTGTTTGGTGCTTTGAAGATAAATGTTATTTACAAAATGCCTAGCTAATAAAACCTTGCTTCAGAATGCTGTATTTGACATCAAAGATCTTTATGCTGAACTTTGTGGTTGACAAGATTTAATTTCATTTAAGTATGGGATAGGAGAGTCTTACTGGATAAGTCTGCATATAGATAAAAGTCACAGGTATCCAAATCACCTGTTCTGACTGTGTTTATAGCTGCATTTCCACCTGTACTGTATAATGTGACCCAGATTTTTTACCCTTTAATGCACCCATATGGCTCTTATTTGTAATTGTGCATCTGTTAAGCCATGTGAAATACTGAGTTTGCATGTCTGTGAAAATTCACTGCTGCTACTAGTCTTCCTTCTTTCCTTTCTTGGTTGTTTTTAAGACTCCAAGAGAAGTAGTTAATATCAGTCTATTGTTTCAAACCACAAACTTTGGAAACAGATGCACTAGTGTGAAAAACAGTTTGTTGACATAACTACAAGATTGCCTCTTTGTGAAAAGACCTAGTTCCCTATGTCTTGTTCAGAATTCAAGAGTTGCCCCTATGTTAACTTGGGTGCAGAAAAATTCAGAAAATGAGCATCTTGGTTAACCTTTAAATGCTTATTCCAAGTTCAAAGGGGATTAAAAACCAAAAAATCTCTTAGAATCACCTTTCAACTAACATGAAATGCTTTGGGACATGGGTAGTTTTTATAATTAAAGTGACTAAGGATAAAATGCATAGCATATAACTTGCTTTCTTCATGAGAGTCCACTAAAAATTCCTAGATCCCTAAAGATCAAATTTATGTAACATATCCACTTTAAAAATAACTGCCAATTGTCTGCTTTAAAAGAGATTCTATTTCCTAATGGAAAAAACAAAACTTAGTCTAGCCCAGCAAAGTAATAAAACTTATGTGATGCAATGGTGCTTTTCTCATAGCAAAATGCCACATAGGATACAGAGGAAGAGTGCATTAACGTGACCAAGGCCCATACACAGCCAATGTACACAGATCTCATTTTCCAATTTTTAGAGTATTTTAAAGTTCTTTGTTAAACTTATTGAAGCAAGATATATTTTCATATATATATATTTTGATACAATTTAGAAACCAGATTTGATCTGGTTCTCTTGCAAATGGACTACAGTCATTTGCTTCTGCATCATTCTAGTTGCATAAACATGGCAGAAAATAGCCCTAAAACCCCTGATTTCGGACAAGCATGATGTGTGCCTATAGTCCCAGCTACTGAGTAGACTGAGTGGGAGGATTGCTTGAGCCCAGGAGTTTGAGACGAGTGTGGGTAACGTAGATGCTGTCTCTTACAAAAAAGCTAAGGCTGGGCACGATAACTCACGCCTGTAATACCAGCACTTTGGGAGGCCGAGGTGGGTGGATCACCTGAGGTCAGGAGTTCGAGACCAGCCTGGTCAAAATAGTGGAACCCCGCCTCTACTAAAAATACAAAAATTATCTGGGCATGGTGGCATGTGCCTATAATCCCAGCTACTCAGGAGGTTAAGACAGGAAAATCACTTGAACCTGGGAGGTGGAGGTTGCAGTGAGCCGAGATTGTGCCACTGCACTCCAGCCTGGGCGACAAGAGCAAAACTCTGTCAAAAAAAAAAAGTTACATACACACACACCAAAAACAGACAAACTGATTTCACTTGAAATATATAGATAACTAAAACCAAAAGCAAATTAAGTCGTTCTAAGAGTAGTGGTTTCACTCTTCACTATTGCTTTATATAGACATGGTCTTCACATGAGACGTTCTTAATGCTGGGAGAACTGGGACAGGATAGAAGCAGCTGGCTTGTTCTGGGTTATAACTGGTCAGTTAATTTCTATTGCTTTTTTTTCTTCTTTTTTTTGAGACAAGGTCTCACTCTGTCACCCAAGCTGGAGTGCAGTGGTGCAATCTCAGCTCACTACAGCCTCCACCTAGCAGGCTTAAGTGATCCCCCTACCTCAACCTCCAGAGTAGCTGGGACTATAGGCACATGCCACCATCCCAGGCTGATTTTTATAATTTTTGTAGAGATGGGGTTTCACCATGTTGGCCAGGCTGGTCTGAAACTCCTGGGCTCAAGTGATTCTCCCACCTCAGCCTCCCAAAGTGCTGGGATTATGGGTATGAGCCACTGCAGTAGGTCTATTAACTGCTTTTAACTGTATCTTGTTCATAACCATTTTCAAACACAGTTAAAGGTATTTTCCTTTATCTATTAAATATATGATTAGTAAAGAAATACAGTGTTTCTCAAAATAATGTCGTCAAGTTTTTGCCACTATTCTTTAGACTTTCAATTGTATAATCAATATTTCCATTAATAAAATATAAATTGCCTACATAGACTCTAAGGTATGTCTTTTTTTTTTTTTTTTTTTTTTTAAGACAGGGCCTCGTGGTATCGCCCAGGCTGGAGTGCAGTGCAGTGGCGCAATCTTGGCTCACTGCAACCTCTGCCTCCTAGGTTCAAGCCATTCTCCTGCCTCAGCCTCCTGAGTAGTTGGGATTCCAGGCGTGCGCCACCATGCCCAGCTAATTTTTGTATTTTTAGTAGAGATGGGGTTTCACCATATTGGCCAGGCCAATCTCAAACTCTTGACCTCAAGTGGTGTGCCTGCCTCATCCTCCCAAAGTACTGGGATTATAGGTGTGAGCCACCGCACGTGGCTAAGGTATGTCTTTAACGTATTTATCCCTCTGTCAATAGATGTGAGCACACACTATCACATCATGACATACCTGATTCAAATTAACACATTTGACATTCTTTGAAGCTTGCATTCAGACTGTAGCATTTGCAACACCTCACTGTATTGCTAGCCAACCAAATCTAATCAACAATTTGATGCCCTGTCTAAATTAAAGAATATTTTAAAAGTTAAAAAATGTTTTGAAGTGTATTTTGAGGTTAATGTAGATAACACATAAAGTGAAGCCTCAGTCAAATTAAAACAATGTAACAGACTGTGTGGCAATGGGCTGCTTCACAGTAACTCCCCACTGTGCAGAGCTCTGTCTATGCAGCATCTCATTTAATTCCCATCGCAACTCAGTGTAGTTAATTTTGCATTTCCATTGCATAGTCGAGGAAAATGAGACTAAGGGAGAATGAAATGTCTTGCCCCAAATCACAAAGTTAGTAAATGGGAGAGTCATATTCTGTCTCAGCGCTGTCTGCCTCCAAAATTCACTACCTGTTAATATTCTTTTCATCTGCATTGACCACTACAGTCTTACATCTTTCTTTTCCACATTTTAGGTTATGCTGGAAAAGCACAGAGGAATTTAGTCACAGCATGTATTAGGGACTCACCTGTTCTCCAGTAGAGATTACATATAACTATCCCACATCCACCACATATCTGGTGGCCTGGATAATTTATCATCCACACCTGGACACTTGAGAGGGTGCTTTTTACCAGAAAAAGAGGCACAAACTAGGATTTTCCAGAGCAGAATGAGGACATAAGATGACCCCATATAAAGCAGTGGTCTCAGGGAAGGCATGCCTTACTAGAATTTGGATGGAGGGGGTTGAAATAACCTATCCTGTGCTACTGTTAAAACACTCAAAGCCATCAAGTGCAGTGGCTCATATCTGTAGTCCCAACTACTCTGGAGGCTGAGGTGGGAGGATGGCTTGAGGCTAGGAGTTCAAGGCTGCGCTGAGCCGTGATCTTACCACTATACTCCAGCCTGGGCTACAGAGTGAGACGCCATCTCTAACAATAACAACAACAACAACAACAACAACAACAAATACTCAAAGCCACAGGTCAGATTTCTGCTTTGCTTTCAAGCTACCCAGCTTCAGCCCACCCCTTTTAGCCACTCCTTCTAGAAGTGTTTCCTCACCTCCCCCATCACTGGTCTAGAATCATGGAGAGCCTCTTTTGTAAGTGTTCATCCACCTGTGAATTAACCAAAAGAACAGGCCATTTTACTAACCATTTATTAATATTCAGTCTCCAAGATCAGAGAAGGGGTTGGAGTTGATCAAATACGATGAGGCACAAAAGTCTGGAATATCTCCTGCATCTGGTAAAGTCTAAAGCTGGTGCTGAAAATTCAGTAAAGCCAGGCATGGTGGCTCATGCATATAATCGCAGCACTTTGGAAGGCCAAGGCGGGTGGATCACCTGAGGTAAGGAGTTCGAGACCAGCCTGGCCAACATGGTGAAACCCCGTCTCTACTGAAAACATAAAATTAGCCAGGCATGGTGGCACACATCTATTTTCCCAGCCACTCAGGAGGCCGAGGCAGGAGAATCGCTTGAACCCAGGAGGCAGAGGTTGCAGTGAGAAGAGATTGTGCCATTGCACTCCAGCCTGGGTGATAAGAGCAACACACCATCTCAAAAAAAAAAAAAAAAAAAAGGAAAGAAAGGAAATTCAGTAAAGCAACACTGTGGAGGGAACAGGTAGTTCCCTAAATAATACCACCTAAGAATTCTTCATGTTGAACACATTTTTCAGTATTACAGATGGTAAGGATTACTACTTGAGGGTCATGTGCCAAGAGGGAAGTAATGTAACCCTTCTTTGCAACATTTCAGGTCTGACTCTCCTAAATAAAGCTGAGAATTATCAATTCTCAAGCCATGATGCATTTCATTTTTACTTCCTCCAATAAATTGGAAAATGTACCTGATATTGGCATTATAACCATGTTATAACATTTATACTTCTTAACTCTAATTAATAAGTGTAATTTGCAGTTTATCAGAAGGCTATAGGGATATTATTGCTAGTGTTTTGAGAAATATGTATTACTCCTGCGTCAATCAGTAGATATTGCCAAATAAATTTCTGAATATAACTGAACATTACTATTGAACACAGTTTAGTTTTAAATAACAATGGGATTAAAATTCATCTTACAACTTCTATATAGATAAATTCAGTAATGTTTCAGGGTTTTTTTGTTTTTTTTTTTTTTTTTCTTTGAGATGGAGTCTTGCTCTGTCACCCAGGCTGGAGTGCAGTGGTGCAATCTCGGCTCACTGCAAGCTCTGCCTCCCAAGTTCACGCCATTCTCCTGCCTCAGCGTCCCCAGCAGCTAGAACAATAGGCGCACACCACCCCACCCGGCTAATTTTGGTGTGTTTTATTAGAGATGGGGTTTCGCTTTGTTAGCCAGGATGGTCTCAATCTCCTGACCTCGTGATCCGCCTGCCTCCGCCTCCCAAAGTGGCGGGATTACAGGCGTGAGCCACCGCGCCCGGCATAATGTTAGTTTTAAGGTTGGAAGACAGATGCAAGGGAGACAAATATAGGAAAATTAAGGATCAATGAGCTATTTTTAATACTTTCAAATTAGGTTGGCAGCTGTTGTTAGTGTCAGGACTTAAATAACTTTGCTTTGTTAAAAAATAAATTCGCAACATATGGATTTCAGTATGTTGTGAATTTGTTGTTTGTGCTTATTAGGGAAAGTCGCTTCAGCTGAAAAAAGTAAGAAATTCTCCAGAGTATTAAAAACCCATCCTTGTTAGTAGACAAGTGATCTTGTCTTATCAAGTCTTATCAAGACATCTATCCTCAGCCGGTTGCTGTGGCTTATGCCTGTAACCCCAGCACTTTGGGAGGCTGAGGCAGAGGATTGCGTGAGTCCAGGAGTTCAAGACCAGCCTGGGCAACATGTTGAGACCCCCCCCCGTCTCTACAAAAATTTTAAAAATCAGCTGGGGATGGTGGTGTGTGCCTGTGGTTCCAGCTACCCGGGAGGCTGAGGCAGTAGGATCACCCTGGGTGACAGAGTGAGACCCTGTCTCAAAAAAAAAAAAAAAAAAAAAAAAAAAAAAACCCAAAAAAATTTATAATTTTTTTATTCA
>NW_016803844.1:548449-555624 GCF_001698545.2 Rhinopithecus bieti
ATTTACCAACTTTTACAGTAAAAACCAGTCTTCTTGCTAATCAAATGAAGGAATTGCATTAGTCTGGGTCTTAAATTCTTAAATTCTGTTATTTTTGGAATTATAAACCCAGGCCTGGGAGAGACATTCTGAGACCTTTTAATTCCCCCTTCAAACTCCATAAATGCATATGCCTATCTAGTGTGAAGAAAGAAACCCATCTATTATGTAGAAAAAAAAAAAAAAACATCTTTCAGACTACCAAAGGAAATACCCCACTTTTCTTGTTAAGTACCCAGTAAAGTATTTAAAGACACATTTGCTTTTTATCAACTGAAATTCCTCTCCTCTTCCTTTAGACTAGGGGACCTCAAGGGTTTCAGGGTGTCCTTAACACCAGGAGGAGGCAGTAAGGCTGGTACAGTATTCGGGGATGGCCTTAAAGACCAGCCTGTGGAAAAACTGATCTAGGAACCTCTGGTTAAGGATGGCAGATTGAGTACACACAGTTAGTTCTGTCCCCTTGCAAAATTTCATTAAAGTGACAGTAAAAGTATTTTTAAAAAAGAGGGGACCCACAAAGATGAATAAAATGGGAAAGAAGAAAATAACAAAACTTTGGAATCTGAAAACAGGATAATTAGTAGCTAACTTAGGAGACTCAAAGAGGCAGATCCTAATCTGGAAGTACAGATTGAGAAGCAAGTTGAGAAGCAATCTGAGTTATTCCCTAGAACTCCCAAAAGGCTCAAGAGGGTTTATCCTTTGGCAAGGGTGGAACAGAGGTTCTGTACACTGTGAGACACAGTTGAGGGAGAGGGTACCTAAACAAAACCAGAAGAATCAGGTAACATGCCTCAACTTGGCTGCCACATCATTCAGCCAGGGCTCACCCACCCTGTAGGCAGGAGATGGAAAAAGTATTATCTGAAGAATCTGGTTAGCCAAAGGCAAGAGGTGGGGACAGGGGGCATGGGTGCATGGAGTGAGGACAAAGCTAAGAATTCTGACTTCGGGGGTTTCCCAAGGAAACAGCCCAACCTAGATCATCTTAGTCCAGATGACAGAGTCAAAAACCTCCCTTTCCCTGCCCTCATCCTCCCAAACACAGAGAGATGGCTTCCAGCAGCTTTTTAGTATCTTACTATTAAATATGAACAGACAGATGAGGATGAACAGAGAAAGAGAAAGATAATAAGAACAGATAAAACAGATATGAAGGAGAATACTTGAAGTAAACATATCATTGATATTGTCTGAGAAAGAAGAGATCCCCTGTAAACAAGAACAGGATGCTACAAAAAAAAGGAACCTTCATGGACATAGGAACTGTTGGATATTAAAAATACGAACGAAGAGGCTGGGCACAGTGGCTCATGCCTGTAATCCCAGCACTTTGAGAGGCCAAGGCAGGTGGAACACGAGATCAGGAGATTGAGACCATCCTGGCTAATGTGGCGAAACCCCCTCTCTACTAAAAAATACAAAAATTAGCTGGGCGTGGTGGTGGGCACCTATAGTACCAGCTACTCAGGAGGGTGAGGCAGGAGAATGGTGTGAACCCAAGAGGTGGAGCTTGCAGTGAGCCAAGATCACACCACTGCACTCCAGCCTGGGCGACAGAGTGAGACTCTGTCTCAAAAACAAACAAACAAAAAAAAAACCATGAAAGAAGAAATGGAAGGCCATTTGCTAGAAGTCTTGGAAGCTACGGTATAGGAAATTGCTTAGAAAGTAAAAACACCAAAGAAATGCAAAATCGGAGAGAAAAGATGAGAAAATTTGAAGTCCAGTCCAGGGATCCAATATCTTAAATAGCAGGAAAAAAATGGAAGAAAGAATGTCATCAAATAAATAATTACAGAACATTTCCTGAACGGAAGGACATGAATTTCTGGATTTAAAGGCTTACCAAGTACCATGTACAGTGTTTGAAAGTAGATTCATACCAATGTACATCATCAGGTACTTTTAGTATACTGGAACATAAAAGGTTCTACAGCCTTTCAGAGAGGAAGAAAACAAATTCTCATGTGAAGGATGAAAATCATAATGGCAATACTGGAAGCCAGAGGACAGCAGAGCAGCACCCTCAAAGTTATAAAGAGAAATCAGTTTTGGCTTAGACTTCAGGAGTCTACCAAAGTATCATTTGAGGTTAAAGATAGAAAAATAAATGTATTTTCAGACATGTAAGCTTTCAACAATTTCACCTTCCATGAAAAGGTACATGGGATAGAGTGTGGGTAGAAGTTAACAGATAATGCCTTAAGGGCTGGGTGGGCATAGTGGCCCACGTCTGTAATCCCAGCACTTTGGGAGGCAGGTAGACCACCTGAGGGCAGGAGTTCGAGACCAGCCTGGCCAACATGGTGAAACTCTGTCTCTACTAAATACAAAAATTAGTTGGGTGTGGTGGCAGACACCTGTAATCCCAGCTACTCAGGAGACTGAGGCAGGACAATTGCTTGAACCTGGGAAGCGAAGGTTGCAGTGAGCCAAGATGGCACCATTGCAGTCCAGGCTGGGCAATAAGGGTGAAACTCCATCTCAAAAAAAAAAAAAAAAAAGATAATGCCTTAGAGCCAAGTGTGATGGCTCATGCCTATAATCCCAACACTTTGGGAGGCCAAGGTGGGTGGATCACTTGAGGGCAGGAGTTTGAGACCAGCCTGGCCAACATGATGCAAACCCATCTCTACTAAAAAATAGAAAAGTTAGCCAGGCATGGTGGCTTGTGCCTGTAGTCCCAGCTACTCAGGAAGCTAAGGCAGGAGAATCCCTTGAACCTGGGAGGCGGAGGTTGCAGTGATTCAAGATCACAGCCACTGCACTCCTACCTGGGGGACAGAGCGAGACTCCATCTCAAAAAATATAGATAGATAGATAGATAGATAGATAGATAGATAGATAGATAGGGCGAGCCTTAAAAAAAGTTAAAGTAGTAAATCAGTGTGTTATCTAGAGAAATGGAGATAAATACTAAAAGAATCAGCTAACAGAGGGGAAGCAGAAAAGGGAAGAAACTGAGAACTGCTGTTTCTCAAAACAAACCTTTTAGGACTGTTTGGTTTTTAAATCATGTGCTTATAAAATTGTAAAAAAAATTAAGTTTACAAAAGAAAAGATGGAATAGGTCACGATGGGCATACAAACTTTCTTTTCATTTTTGTTTGATAATATGGATCTTTCAATTTGACAAGTCCTTTGACAGCATATAATAGATAAATTGTTCAGATTTAATTTTAACTCATCAGCCTTTGAGTTTCCCAAGATGTTTCTGTAGGTCTGCATGCATTAGTGAAATCATTCTTTTGTAGCAGTAATTAAGTTATATTTAGATAAGTATTTCTTATGGGGACACTGACAAGAGATCCAAAGGAAAAAAAAAAAAAAAAGATGATGATGATCTTTCTTCTTCCACTGAAGAACCATGAGATAAGAGAACTAGCAGGCGGAGGTTTAATCGTTTTCTGACACACAAGCATACACAGAGGAAAATATGAAATGCAAAAAATAAAAGGTTTTTAAATCCCAGAATAGAAGACATAGTTTCAGTTGCTGCAACCTGAAACGAATTGTTTTTATTAGCTCATTAATGTTTCATGATTTGGGGATATATTTGTATACCATATTGTTGGACTATTTTATTGCAGTGATGATACCTCGAAGGATTTTGAAAAGGACCAAATGAGTTTTGAGATGGTTATAGTCTTGGGGCTATTGCATGTACTAAACTGAATAGCTTCCTAATATACAGTGAGATTGTATCCATGTTTTATTATACAATATCTTTTTTTTTTTTTTTTTTTGGAGACAAAGTTTCACTCTTGTCGCCCGGCTGGAGTGCAGTGGCACAATGTTGGCTCACTGCAACCTCCGCCTCCCGGGTTCAACTATTCTTCTGCCTCAGCTTCCCAAGTAGCTGGGATTACAAGTATGCACCATCACACCTGGCTAATTTTTTGTATTGTTAGTAGAGATGGGGTTTCTCCATGTTGGCCAGAGGCCATGTTGAACCTCTGGCCTCAAGTAATCTGCCTGCCTTGGCAGGCAGTGCTGGGATTGCAGGTGTGAGCCACTGCACCCAGCCTGTTATATAATGTTTTTTTAAAGGAGACACTGAAACTTTAAAAAGAGAGAGACATAGGGGACAGCATTGAAGATATGTAAGTAGATAGTGAATTAATTAAGGGCAAAGAGCAGCTCTTATTCAGTTTTTTTTCCTGCCCAACAGCATCTTGTTTTGTTGCCCGGGCTGGAATGCAGTGGCTATTCACAGGCATTATCATAGCACGCTGCAGCCTAGAACTCTTGGATTCAAGCACTTCTTCTGCCTCAGCTTCCTGCGTAGCTGGGACTATAAAATTGCCCAGCTGTATTCATTGAACAAATATTGAGTACCTACTATGCACCAATACACAGGTATTGGAGCTACATCAGTGAACAAAATGGATAGAAATCCTTGCCTATGTAGAGCTTACATTCTAGTGGGGTGGGAGGTGAAGAAAGGGACCAAACAAAATGATTACAGGCAGGGCACGGTGGCTCACACCTGTAATCCCAGCACTTTGGGAGGCCGAGGCGGGCAGATCACTTGAAGTCAGGAGTTCAAGACCAGCCTGACCAACATGGTGAAACCCCATCTCTATTAAAAATACAAAAATTGGCCAGGCATGGTGGCAGATGCCTGTAATCCCAGTTACTCGGGAGGTTGAGGCAGGAGAACTGCTTGAACCCAGGAGGCGAAGGCTTCAGTGAGCCAAGATGGTGCCGTTGCACTCCAGCCTGGGCAACAAGAGCTAAACTACATATCAATGAATAATAATAATAATGCCTTAGGGCCAAGTGGGCTCTAAGGTATTGGGATGCCATCTTGGATTTTCATAGCTTGAGAAGTCAATGCCTGACTTCCAAGCTTCAAAAGACAGGCTGACTCTCTAGTTAGGACCAAAATTAGCTGAGCATGGTGGCACATGCCTGTAATGCCAGCTACTTGGGAGGCTGAGGCAAGAGAATCACTTGAACCCGGGAGGCAGAGGTTGCAGTGAGCTGAAATCACACTACTGCACTCCAGCCTGGGCAACAGAGTGAGACTCTATCCCCCACAAAAAAAAAAACAAAATGATTACATACAATACATACTATGTCAGATGGAAATCGGTGCTATGAAGATAAATAACTCAGGAAAGAGAGATGAAGAATGTGGAATAGGGAGAGGGCAGGCAATACAGTTTTAAATAGGGTGGATACACAATAGGTACACTACAATGCTTGCTGAAATCATTACTTGATAAAAACACAATGTACAGCTGGGCACGGTGCCTCATGCCTGTAATCCCCGCACTTTGGGAGGCCAAGGCGGGTGGATCACTTTTAAGGTCAAGAGTTCAAGACCAGCCTGTCCAACATGGTGAAACCCTGTCTCTACTAAAAATACAAAAAAATTAGCTGGACATGGTGCTGCACACCTGTAGTCCCAGCTACTCGGGAGGCTGAGGCACAAGATTTGCTTGAACCTGGGAGGCAGGGGTTGCAGTGAACCAAGATCATGCCACTGCACTCTATCTTGGGTGACAGAGCAAGATTCTGTCTCCAAAAGAACCAAAATACCTATCTTTCCATATCTGGAAAGTTTGTCTGAACCCTGAATTTTTTTTTTTGTAATGTGACCATCCTTTTGGGCATTCAGGCACATCATTGGAGCTAAAGCAAAGACAAGAACCTGGAAAGAACTAGGGAAGGTCGCTTGAATAGCACAACCCCAGTGGAAGGAGAGTCAGATGCAGATCATGGCCTCACAGACCTCACAGTCCATTAGTCTTTAGCAAAGCCAAGCTCTTGGCAAAATACAAAATATTCTCTATAATAATGGGAGACTGTTTGCTTGTTTTTTCAAAATTTTTTGCATCCTAGAAATGTGCAGAGCACAATATCTAGCTTTGAGAAATAAAGAAAACCTTTCAAGTAAACCTTTGTTCCAGAAGAGATCAAGCTGTTCCCTATTCATCCCCTGCTTCCAGCATTTATGTGCCTGGGTTTCTTGGAAATAATACTGTTTATGTGTCTCTAATACACATCTCCAAGCAAGGGCTAGGAAAACTCAAGGGTAAGCCTTCAATCATTTTTACAGACATTGGATTTCCATACGCCCCTCTCCTGTGGAACCTGATTTGGGAAAGTAGGTTTTCGTTTTTAATTCTCAGGGAAGTTAAACAAACAAGGCCAATGGATCAGAGCCCCCACCACAAGGCCAGACCCTCAGAGGAAATTCAATAAATACTACTTTCTGTTAATCTCATACCTGTAGGCTTTCTCTTTGCATCCTGCAAGCCAGTATAGTCTTTTATTCTTATTTTTATCCACATCTGCAAAATTCATGTGGACACCTGCAGATTACTCTGGGTTATCTTCAGACGTACTTCTTTCTTTCCCTGTCTCTAATTATGTGCTAAGGATGCAGCCCCTGAAGCTCAACTTCCATTTCTTCAGCAGTCTCCTCACCCTTGTAGAATAATGAGACCGTGTCTTTTGAGAGTGCAGTGTTTAAAGTAAATGGTGTTTAAACTGAAGTTTCCCTCTAGTTTTATTGGTAAAGACAGAATCCTTGACTGCCCTGCAGGCACAGTGCCCTTGACTCTTCTGGCTGGTCTTTGTTGTGGGAGAACTGTTGGAACCTGTGTGTAAACATCACAGTGAGGGGCACACCCAGGGCATCCTCTCTGCTGGGCCTGCTCCTTTTGAAGTGTCTGGTGATTGTACCATTGTCATGCCAGTTGGAGGAGTCCTTTTGTTTTACAATGGCAAAGCTCTGAAGAGCCAGCTGATAAGACTTGGGACCCTGGTGTGAAACTGACCCTTTGAACTAGGAAGAATCTTTTCAGATAAGCAAGCCCTGGCATTTTATCACACAACTTTTATTAGAGCTTTTAACAGAGCAGATTAGTGTCCTTACTAGGCACATACATAAAGGTTTTTCTAGCTCTTCTGTAATAACACACACATAGGACATAGCCTCCATTTTTATGAAGGTGCAAACCTTCCAATTGCCCATCTCAATAAAGACCTTTGGGAAAATAGTATCAGTTTGGGGAATTCATTGATAGTTATTCATTTAAAAGATGAATTATACCAGGAATAAAATACAAATGAAAGCCAATTAAAAACCTTTAAAAAAAAAAAAAAAGTTACGCTTT